>NC_047513.1:3706578-3819078 GCF_902827115.2 Pseudochaenichthys georgianus | reverse complement strand
CTGCATCAACCAAACGACTCGCTGCACCCTCGCTGCGAAGGGGACCCAAGTTCCCATCAGCAAAAACACGTGGGTTTGCTATCCTGGCTCCTAAATGGTGGAATGAGCTCCCATTGACATCAGGACAGCAGAAAGCTTACACACCTTCCAGACTGAAAACTCATCTCTTTCGACTCCACCTCGAGCGATAGAACTACTAACAAAGAACTGCTAACAGAGCACTTATATACTAATAAAGGACTGGCTTATCTAAAGCCAGTTGAGTAGCACTTGAAATGTTTGGCTCTATGAAACCTGATGTACTTATGATTCTGTTTTCTTCAATGATATATTTTCCTGGTCGAATGTACTTATTGTAAGTCGCTTTGGATAAAAGCGTCAGTTAAATGCAATGTAATGTAATGTGCAGACTATAGTGGGAAAAAAAGGCTTGGCCAACTAATGCAACTTATGCCAATTGCGCAAATGTCCCAACATATACAAGTAGGCATTAGTCAGTTTCTTTGTGCTGGGGACCCGTACTATACATTTATATGTACACTTTGGTGTACTCAACACTTCCAGGTTCCCGATTCTGGCAATAGAGTGTATTTGTTTGGCACATACTGCATGTCCTGTGCGGAGCCACTGACCTGCACTTTGAGCAGCCGGCCGCTGTACGACTTGAAGTAGCTGTAGTAAATCTTACTCATCGTGTCCACATACTCATCTCTGATCTCCTTAGCAACTGTTCTCTCATTGGCCAAGAGGAACTGATAGAAAAATCTACAGCGAGAAGAAATAAAACACAGTGAAAGAGCCGAAGTTTAAATGTTCACTCATTTATAGCATCTTTAAAACATACAGTACAGTGTGCTTGAATTCAATCAAAATGACTATTAAAAAATACTTAATTTTTTATGCGTACTTGTAATTATTATGCTGGACTTTTCATGTTTGTTTTTCGACACAATAAAACCTCCAATAAAGAAGTTAAATGGAGAAGAAGATTGATATATTCCTCAGTGGTGTGAAATGTCTTGCTCTCACCTGTACTTGAGCAGGGTGTTCTGGGGGATCTGGTAGTTTGTCATTGGCTTCCTGAAGGAGTAAATCTTCTGGAGGATGAACTCTCGGATCTTTGACACCGCCTGAAGTGAGGAAGGAAGATAGTTTCACGTCAGCAACAAAGTCACTTAAAAGGATAACATTTGTTATACTTTGATTTATTTAACATAGAACCGTTTACCTTTCTCCTCTACCAGTTAGAGTTCACAGTACGTGAAGAGGGCAGACACATACTAAGACACCGTTTAGATCCTAGATGTTTGGAACAATCCCATTTTTCCAAATATGTATCCACCCTCTTCTTTTGGAGTCGGAGAGTTAAAGTGATTTGAAGTGATACTTGTTTCTCCAAATCTTTAAAGAAGAGAGAGATTTCATTGAAATCAATCGACAGAATGTTAACGCGCTTTCCTGCACTGATGGTTTTTCAGAGTTGCAACACTTAGTGGATAAATACAGACAGAAAACTCATCTGTGAATATTTTATTCATCAACTAAGGGTTTAAAGGTCCCATGACATGCTTTTCAGGTTCTCACCCGTCCCCTTGTGTTCTGTAGCTTTGTCTGCAAGTAACCGGTCTGCAGTCACAAACCCTCAAAGTGCACCCTGTAGCGAGTAAAGCTCCAACACAGAGAAGACCTGTCTGTGCTGCCCCAGAACGCCTCGGTGGACATTTCACACACACACACACACACACACACACACACACACACACACACACACACACACACACACACACACACACACACACACACACACACACACACACACACACACACACACACACACACACACACACACACACACACACACACACACACACACACACACACACACACACACACACACACACACACACACACACACACACACACACACACACACACACACACACACACACACACACACACACACACACACACACACACACACACACACACACACACACACACACACACACACACACCTTTTCTCAGGCTGAGACCCCACGCAGCAACCAGGAAACGACCCCAGTAACCCAGCTCACACTGTCCGCTCCTCGAGCCTCACAGGGCGGAGCAGCGAGCCCTGCAGCGTCCCCCCAGCACGGCCCCCAGACCCCACGCAGCATTCTCATCTGTTTGTCATTACTGGTGTCATTTCCTGGTTGCTAACAAACGCCATTGTAACACATAATCACTGATGTTCAGCTGTAACGGTGGTGGACTCATCAGAACAGAGTGGGCGAGCTGACCAATCAGAGCACAGTGGGCTCACAGGGGGGGGGGGGGGGCAGGAGCTCCAACAAGGCGTGTAGGACAGAGAGTGAATACACAGACTACACAGAGATGCTGTGAGAAACCAATGTGAGTTTGGAACATTGAACAATGTGAATCTATCCTAGTCGACCTCACGATGGAATCATCAGTAGAACTGGCCGTGACGCGGAGCTTTAAGTCACATCGAAGACAACATACCAACAATGTGATTCTTAAATGTGAGACGTTGCTGCTTTCTTTGTCTTACACTGGAGTAAACTGAATATGTTGTGGCTGTTTGTCGGCCAAAACAAGACAACTGATGTAGTCATTGTGGGTTGGAGCAAATTGTGAACCTTGTTTTGTTGTTGTTGTTGTTGTTGCTGCTGCTGCTGCCATACTATAATTATACGTGTGAGAAACCCTGCCAAGTTCAAATCCAACAAGCGATGACATGATATTCTTCTACGTTATTTTCAGGGACACATTTTAGAAGAATGACTGCTATTTTTCTCCTTTTCTATCTTTTGTGCTTCTGTATGGCACGAGTTCAGGTGGTTGGCGTGTGTGCCACTCACAGGTTTAAAGAGCATTTAGTTCCTCATTGCTTTATTATCAGGTTTCATTATTCAGCGCTCCTTCTGAAACATGGTTTGAAATAACGTATGTTATGACAATAAACCTTTGAATCTCTAACTGAAAAAACATGCCACTTCTGGAATCCATGTAGAACAATAGAAATGTTAACACTTGTAAATGGTACCCGGCAGTAGAAATGTATGAATATATATCTCCGTGGAGTTTCTTCGACCCTCCCCTTTCCGTCTCACCTTGAGTTTGAGGCGGTCCACGATGTCCTGGATGTCGGAGCAGGCCAGCGTCTCTCTGAAGCTCAGCTCTTTGGCAAAGTTGATCTTGTTGTTGAGCTCGTGCAGCTGCTCCAGAAAGCCCTGCTCCGTCACGGGGCTGTCCAGGATGGTGCTGCGCAGACAAGAGAGAACATCAGAGCAACACTCTCCTCATGGACACGCTAAGAGGATGTCTCAGGAACTTAACCATTGGCTTTTATCTACAGTAGATGGCAGTTGGCTCGCCTTCAGTTCTATAAACAAGAATACTAGCAAGGAAGTAAAGCAGTTGTAAGTTCCTTTACATGTATATAATTATCCCAGGGCAAATAGGGTTTCAGGACCGTTGATCCATTTAACAATACAATATTAAAGGAAGTGCGCAATACAAATATATAATAGAATCAAATATTAATATAAAAATACGAAGTTAAGTAAAAATGTCCGATAAAATAAAAAGAGGTTAAAGTAGAAAAATGTAACATTGTACGACAAATATAACATGAATATTACAACATACAGTGGTTTATTAGTATTAATAAGCTATTAATGCTGAATAGCAAAGTTTAGAAAATTGGTTTGAACTGTGCTATTTCAACATGCAGAATAAAGGGGCCGGACCACCCTTTAAACCCTGCGCAATGTGCTGCAGCGCTCTGCCCCCGCCTCATGTCCACAGCAGCACATTGCTAGGCTTACTGCTCGTGCTCCCGTCGGCTTCTTAAACTGGAGGGGGTCACCGACTATGGACAACCTTACTTCAATCAAAACTATCCCTGAACAGCTGTTTGGAGCCCCAGCCCCCCCCCCCCCCACTCACGAGATCATGGCTCCGGGCACCACCAGCTCGTCCACCAGCTGGCTGAGGTGGCTGCGCACCGCCTGCCGGTTCTTCAGCCGCACGTTCATGCTGACCGACTGCTGCTGCAGGGTCTGGATCTCACTGCTGATGGAGGACAGGTCGCACTGGAAGCCGCTCAGCATGCCCTCCATACGCTGGGAGGGCGGAACAGCACACGGAGAACACGGGCTGAAATCATAACTGATTTCCTTCTGGACGATTGAAGTTCTATTTCAATTGAATTTGTTTTAAATCCTGGGTTTTAAGGGGACGATACACCGGAGTGTGGTGGCAGATTGTCACGTCGACAGAAGGAATCCTCTGTGGATCTTTGAGATGGAGAAACTGAGCTGACAAGGCCTGCTGAGATCTAACACCCTGTATGCGTTATACACTATCTTCTCCTGACTCCACATGCAGTGCATTGTGGGATCTCTTACCTCCAGTATGGAGTCACAGGCGGTGATCTGGTTGTGCAGCAGGGCGATGTTCTGACTCTCCTTGATGTCTGACAGATCAGCAGTCAGGAAAATAACAATCATTTAAAAATGATAAAGCATTTTAAAAACAACAACAACAACAACAAAAGGAAATCTGCCATTTGTTTGACATCATGAACAAAGTGAAATGAGTGATTGTTGTACAATGTTTGTACTTGAAGGGACATCACTGAAAGGAACCAAGATGTTTGACATCAATACGCATCATTTGTTTACATTCATATTGTGTATCAGCTGACATATATAAGCTTCTTTTTCTTCTTTGTTGACAATGCACATTAAAAATGTCATTTGGCCCCTAATAAATAATAACAATTCTTCTCCTGGCTGAACGAGTCTCTGCGGTCCTGCCTGACTCTCCTCGTGCTGCCTCCCTGATGGCTCCCACAGGATTGCTGACATCCTCGTGGATTCATCTTCCTATTATACACACACGCATTTCCAAACATCTGGACTACCTATGTTGCAAATGTATTATCTTTTCAATTTACACACGGCATCTATTGCACGTCTGTCCGTCCTGGGAGAGGGATCCCTCCTCTGTTGCTCTCCCTGAGGTTTCTCCCATGTTCCCTTTAAACTGGGGGTTTTCTCCGGAGGTGTTTCCTTGTACGATGTGAGGGTCTAAGGACAGAGGGTCTAAGGACAGAGGGTCTGAGGACAGAGGGCCTAAGGACAGAGGGCCTAAGGACAGAGGGTGTAAGGACAGAGGGTCTAAGGACAGAGGGTCAAAGGACAGAGGGTGTAAGGACAGAGGGTCAGAGGACAGAGGGTCTGAGGACAGAGGGTCTGAGGACAGAGGGTCTAAGGACAGAGGGTCTGAGGACAGAGGGTGTAAGGACAGAGGGTCTAAGGACAGAGGGTCTGAGGACAGAGGGTCTGAGGACAGAGGGTCTAAGGACAGAGGGTCTGAGGACAGAGGGTCTGAGGACAGAGGGTCTAAGGACAGAGGGTGTCGTATTGTCATACTGATATTCTGTACACACTGTGAAGACCACTGAGACAAATGTAACATTTGTGATATTGGGCTCAGGGTTTCCGTTAGCCGGTAATTACCGGTTTTTAGCTGGTAACATTTATAAAAAACCGGTAAATTCAAAATCTGCCGGTCAAAATGTCTGGTAATAATTAGGGAGGCTCCGATCGATCGGCCGCCGGTCATTATCGGCCGATATTCACTCTTAATAGTTTGATCGGTGCTCTCTATAAAGGCCGATCAGGAGAGCTGGATCTGATCGATATGGACATAAACGCGAGTGAAGTGTAACCGGAGCGAGAGAGAGATCAGATCAGCTGCTGAGTCTGACCGAGACACGCAGCTCTGCATGATCACCTGAAGACCCGCCCTCTGTTTAGCGAGCTGCAGGAGCTGCATGAGAAACTGACGGGCTGTCAGGAGAGAGAGGGAGAGAGGGAGGGAGGGAGAGAGAGAGAGAGAGAGAGAGAGAGAGAGGGAGAGGGAGAGGGAGAGAGAGGGGAAAAGAGAGGCTCCGTTTCTCCCGTGTTATTATTCAAAGTCGATGTAAACTTCTGAATAATGTACGTTATCTACTACAAGTAGTTTGTTTGAATGTAATAATTATGTTGTTTGTTGTTTGTGGAATCATTTATTGAAAAATTAATCTGAATTTTTCGATCTGTTACGATTATAAACTGAAGCAATATAAAAATGAGCCCGTGAACTGAGTTCGGAAGCATATCTGCTCAGAGTCCGGTAATTACCTGCTAACGGAAACTCTGCTACACAACTATTATTATTATTATTGAAATATGACCGGGAAGTTTCAAATTAGTCTGGTAAAATAAATTCTGCCCGGACATTTGACCGGTGAGAAAAAATCCTAGCGGAAACCCTGATTGGGCTATAAATAAACATTGATTGATTGATTGATTCTATTTTTACGATGCAGTGACTTCGTTCCATTCCTTCTGTAGTTGGGACTGCTGCATTAGAAAAGACACGTATAGAAAATACCCCAAAGCAACGGACTGATGCCAACGTGGATCTCTTTTGAAGCTGTAATATAAAAGAAGTGTAGACCGTAGCATGCAAAGGATACAGTCTTTAATGGAGGCTTGTTCAATCCTCTGCAGCTCCGACTCCACCTGCTTGGAGTACTGACGCAGGTCCACACCCTGAGTACAGACGGGAGGAGGGAACACTGTCACACGTTATCACACAGTGCACTGAGGAAAGCATGCCATCGATTGGCTAATATAAATGCAGTTTTCACCTCAGTTAATAGACTTGTATTTGGATTAATATCTCTTATTGATCTCACTCCCTAATATGTTCTTAATGAACGAAGGGAGAGAGCAATGACAGGTGACATATCACAATAGTAACAACAGCAGGTGCTGAGAAGTACTTTCACTGCTCTCTTGGACCTCCATGTCTAAACATCAGAGCCACAACGCGCCTACCGTCTTGAGCGCCTCCTTCACGAGGTCATCCTCCAGATTGGCCTGGATGTGAACTTTAGGAGAAAGAGACGAAGGGCAGTCATGACAAATACAACCTCAAACAGAAACTGTGGCCCACAGATTGTCTCTGCCAGGCTCAATATGTAGTCGATGCAATACAGAAGGTTTCAGAGGATCTGGTTGTCATTAAGGAATGCAAGTAGCTGATGCACGTTGTCAAAATGTAAAAGATGTAATGTCAGGCCAAGAAGAAAGCTAATTTCATCTGTGCTGATCTCCTTTGTGTCCAGATCTCATTATGAGACATTCAAATGCTAAATGTTGCCTTACTGTCCACTTCATCCAGGATGAACTCATCGGTGGTGAGGTCTAAGTCTCCCAGGTTGATGTCTGGGATGTCTCCGTCAGTCTTCTAGAATAAAAACAGACATAATTATAAACAAATAATTATTTAATGTGCTGAAAGGTCTCTGGAATGATTTCATGCGTCTCCTTTGTCACTGTGACGGATCACCAAACATTTCCACGGGCTATAAATACATATTTTCCCACTATTTTTTGTTAGTAAGGATTTGTTCCCCTTAATATAAGGGAAACGTATTTACGAAAGCGTCATATGACCTGAACTTGTGTCTGCCTCAGAAACATGGCTTTGGCAGGTGGCAGGTGCATACTGCGTTTCCCAGAGGAGGGTCGCACTTTGAAAAACAAGTAATGGATGTTTAGGGTCCTTTGGACTGAGTCATTGTGAAGGCTTTGAATATAAATTGGTGAAATCAATTGAATTATCGGTCGATTATTGCAACGCATATGACGTCACATTTTTCATCCAGGAAATCATTCAGCTTTCCAGTGTTTTGACAGGGTGCTAACAGCTACATTGGCTTAAACTTCAAGCAACTTCGTCAAAAATACCCAATTTGAAAAAAGTTGTTATTAACACTCAAAGCTATGTATCTGTCCATATAGCAATATGCACTGCAGTCAGCTATGTACAGTTGCAGTTCATTGACAATGACTGTCTCTGGTTCTGAATGCTAACAGGATACAGAAATGAAAGACCATAAACACATATTACAGTTTTTCACAACTGCTGGATAATAAATATAAATAGAATAGATAGAATAGATAATAGAAGTTATAAAATGTCACTTCGTCTTGTAAGTACGCCATGGCCATTTCTGTCGGGTTTCCAGTTGTGTTGACATCGGGACCAGCTCCCCCAGCTGCAGCCACCTCCGCCATTGAAGCGAATTTACGCTAACGTAAAAAGTACAGATGTAAAGTTCCGCCTCGTCGTTCCCAGAAACGGACGAAGCGTCCTTGCGTTTATGAACATAAATATATGTCACAATGACAGTCTCAACTAAATTAAGGTAAACAACATTGGTTAATAAGTACTCCGTCGGACAACGTAAACATGGCTAATTATATGTATTTGTGTTTATTATATATTTTGTATCTAACCGGTGTATAAAATCGGTGGACCGACTTCCGTTCACGGACAGTATCAAACTCTCGCGAGAGCCTTTCAGCTTCCTCTTCGCACGGAACCTACTTCCAAGATGGTGAGTACAGTTTTTGTCAACCTGGAATACTTCGAAATCCGCAATCATCTGGCTTTAATCGCTGTTATTTACTACAAACATACGTTTATTGAATGTTAGACGCTCTATGCAAGTGGAGTGATGTTGAATTGCTTGCGTATTGGTCACAGAAATTGACATAGTAACTCGATTTACTGTCAACGCCGAGCTGAGGTGCAGCTAACTAGCATGGAGGCTTTTCCATCTATTGATACAACGTAATTGTATTGATGTTGTTTTTATGCTCCGTTTATAGCAAAGCTTTACAACCGCAAGGTATATTCCAAGTTACCGGCGTCGTTAAAGTTCCAGAAACACTCACATTTAGGCGGCTACCTGTATACGCTAACTAGCCTCAAACCTCCTTATGACTTATGTAGTAGCATGTCTGGAGGCACGGTACATGTTTCACCGGTGAATGTGCACCGGCAGCCGGTTCATATCATATTGAAGGTTGAGTTGCTTTGGAATGGGTAACCCATTGGTCTGAGTAGTTTTGAAGGTTCTTGAGGGGCACAGAAGTTGTGCTTAGAGTAATAATAGCTATGCTAACTGGAGCCAAAACTGTTGGCTTCAGATGCACACATACTATACTTCCAGAACGTTATTTGACCATGTACTACTGATCAGAGCCAAAAACCCATATCAAATGTAGACTTGAGAGAGAAAATAGCATAACAATACACAGTTCTTAACTTAAGAACTTTTATTTTGGCCATTTCAAATATGCTAGCAGTCAGCAATAGCAGTGTTTCTTGTAAATGTAGTTAGCCTTCAGCCGTTTGAAGGTAAACATGCTGCTGAAATAAGTGAAATGAGGAGTAATAAACGGAAACAGAGCCACCTGTAGAAAAAACAGCCATCCATAATGTTCTAGTCCCACTGCCATTACTGCTACCCTGATTTGAAGTATCTCCCACTTCAATAAGGGTTATCACCGCTAATATTGATCAAGCACGTATTTAAAATGAACAATGTCTGAACTTGAGATTCCTGCCCTCCTAATGTTCTGAAATCTTCTGTTTTCAGTCTCTTGTCATCCCTGAGAAGTTCCAGCACATTCTTCGTGTTCTCAACACGAACATCGATGGTAGGAGGAAGATCGCCTTCGCCATCACTGCCATCAAGGTATGGTTTTAGAAAATGAAGTGCTTTGTGTTGTGGTTTTAACATGCCCTCACAGGTTATTTCTTTTTATTTACATCTTAATTTGAGATATGGACCTTGTGGGTTATTCTTGATTTGAAGTGTTAGATCATACTTTTTTATCATATTTATTACATCTCATTTGTGAAATTGCCTGATCCTTAAGTCCTGGTTCTTCGCAGGGTGTTGGCAGACGTTATGCTCATGTCGTCCTGAGGAAGGCCGACATCGACCTCAGCAAGAGGGCGGGAGAGCTGTCCGACGATGAGGTGAGAGAGCTGGGGCTGTTCGCAGGGTGTTGGCAGCAAATGGGAAAACATGTTGAACTCTTGTCAAAATGGAATGTTTTAATTTGCCATAGCTTTGCAGATAAATGAGTGAGAAATACTTCAAACATCAAATGTTTTCTGATTCTGTGTTAGGGCTGCAACAAACGACTCATTTGATAATCGATTAATCTCAATTAATGAAATGATGAATCGACTATTCGGACTATTACTGTACGCCTAGCACAATTTCTCAAACGCTCTGATTTAGCCATCAACTTTTAGATTTAGCTTGAGGTTGTTTTAGGCATGTGGAAACTAACAATGAAGACAATAAAGATGAATACTTGATTCAAAAATACATATATTATTAACTTAACAAATTGTTTACAAAACTAACATTGCTTTTTATTTAAAATTAAATAAATAATATTTCACATCAAAAGAAACAACAATGTTTTAACAAATGGTATTAAATATTCTGTTGACAGAACTGTGAACAGAAAAGCTGAAACTTTAACAAAATAAATAACTCCGTTACCTCTAATCATTAACCCATGTTTGTATAATGTAGTTAGCTCCGTGTGTTGCTGCTAGCATACATAACACCTGACGTGGAAACGTTACTCGTGGACGGGGCTACAGAGCTACTAGAAAGACAGTGGAACCCGGTGCATTCCTCCGTCTGAATGTGGTGCTAACTGTTTAGACAAATTGCTCGTGTTACCGCCCTTACATGCTAAACACTAGAGCATTGTCCACCTCAAGACGGGTAACATTTAACCACACCTTGGAGTGCTTCTCTCCGCCATCCCCGCTGTGTGTTGCTGCATGGAGCAGCTGCGTGTGTGTAAACTGCCCCGCCCCCTCGCACACAGACGGGAGAGAGATCTCGTCTTGATTGGAAAGATCAAAAATACACCATAGACGCATATTTTTGTCTTTTTGCATTTTAGAAACGAGTTGGCGACACTAAGACTGCGAGATAATGTTTGTGTAGCAATAATACATATGACATATATTTTTTAAATGTCTCCAGTACCGATAAAAA
Organism: Pseudochaenichthys georgianus; assembly: GCF_902827115.2. Taxonomy (NCBI): domain Eukaryota; kingdom Metazoa; phylum Chordata; class Actinopteri; order Perciformes; family Channichthyidae; genus Pseudochaenichthys; species Pseudochaenichthys georgianus. Next base: position 3,808,130 of record NC_047513.1, on the reverse strand, counting down.
GACCAATAACGTTGGAGCTTAACGGGGCGTAAAACACACGCGATGACGTCACCAACGAATCAACGACTGAATTAGTTGGCAACTAATTTGGCCATCGATGAAGTCGATTAGTTGTTGCACCCCTAGTCTGTGTGCATCAAATCAATATGTACGTGTGCAGAGGCTACACAGTCATGTGTTTACAGTTGTGCATCTGTGGCAACATTCAGATTGTGATTTGACTTGGTTCCACTTTATTATTGTTCTTGTGAACTAACAGCTGTGTGTTGTCAGGTGGAGCGTGTTGTGACCATCATGCAGAACCCTCGCCAGTACAAAATCCCTGACTGGTTCCTCAACAGGCAGAAGGACGTGAAGGACGGCAAATACAGCCAGGTGGGTGACAGTAAAGCATTCTAAATCATTCCAAAACGTTTTTAGCATCAATAGTTATATTAAACCTAAAACGTCAAGTCATTTGAGCCGACTTTACACGTCTTTATCACAAACGTATGAAGGGAGGCGTGTGGTGCAGTGGATAGAGCCTTGGTGTTGGGATCAGAGGGTCACAGGTTCAAACCCCACTGCAGTCAGCATGTCGTTGTGTGCTCCTGTGGGGATTGCCCACAGTATGCATGTATATAGTCTGTGAGTCGCTTTGGACAAAAGCGTCTAACAAGTGACGTGTCATGAACCAAAAGTTGAAAGCCAGGGCTCCAGCTTGTGTTGGAATAGTTTTGTCCCTTGTGTGTTTAGCAGATTTCCTTTTCACTTGTCTTCACATTCGTCTTAAAGACGAGCTGCAGGAATTCACAGGGGTCTTTGCCTCATTAGTTTGCTATTAAATGTTGTGTTAATGGTTTAGTGACATGTCAAATGAACTTTTACATTTGAAAGACACTAGTGAAGTAGTTGAAAGGTGAACGCTATGCAGTCCTTAACAAACCTGTTATCTGTTGCTGTGTGTTTGCAGGTCCTTGCCAACGGTCTGGACAACAAACTGAGAGAAGATCTGGAGAGGCTGAAGAAGATCAGGGCTCACCGGGGTCTCAGGCACTTCTGGGGGTAAGACTTCTGTTAGCGTCTGCATTGTTCGCCCTGTTTGCCAGAGAGCACTGTTAAATGAAATCGATGAAGTTAGGTTGGCTACAGCGTTTTAACAAAAATAGAATCACCATAAGCTGTCAGGGTGCATCTTCTCCCCGAGCTGCACTTTGAAGCTGCTCAGTCTTGGTGTCGATGACATTACATTTTGTGAAGGGCTAATTCAAAAAGCTGAAGTAGTTTTAATTATTTCAGTGGGATGCTAACTCATAGCGCATTGTATTAAAGTTGTCTCATGACATACTATCAGATAAATCTGGAAGGTTGTACCGCTGGATCTAACTGTTTTTTTATAAGCTTTGTTTTTTTTAAACTAAACTTTATCCTCTCTCCTTCCAGTCTGCGTGTGCGTGGTCAGCACACCAAGACCACCGGCCGTCGGGGTCGCACCGTTGGTGTGTCCAAGAAGAAGTAAACCCCCTGCTTCCCCTTGTTTCAATAAAAGTCACTGTGGACAGATCTGTTGTAGCGTCACGTTTCTCTTGATACTGCTGAGGGGACCGGCTTCATTAAAGCTCATGAGAGAAAAAGTCAACATTTAATGCAAGTCCCTGGGTGTTGCTCAATGTCGAGTAAGGCTGCTCCAGAGCCACTATTTCAAGCATACTACATCATGGAGTGCCGCCGTAGGACTGTTCCAATGTCCAGCATACTTGGAATTCTACCGAGCCCGGCGTACTAAGTTTGGAGAAATTTCGAGGCTGCACATGTGTCGACTCCGGTCTTACAATCCCCACAATGCTTTGCGCACGGACCAATTTCCCCAAATCTGTGCCGGAAAATGTAAGACGGGGCCTCGTGACGCTCGCCTGTTCCACTCAGTTTTCCGAATGCCAGGAAGTATTCTTGCCTCACTTCTGAAGCAAGACGCACTACCAAGCAAGCGTCCTCGACATTGAAAAACACCCCCTGACTCTTCTGTAGTCGCAGCTTAAAGCAACTGACACCTTAGAAATGCCTCCCAGCTAAGCTCCACCTAACGCCGCATGAACAATTCTGAATCAGTGCAGTCAAAACTAAACACTGCCACATTACTGTGAGAGTATAACTGAAGAAAACATTTCTTAATCGTAAGCTAGGCAAAGTTATGGCTGCAGGAAATGTTATATGCATTAAAACGAAATTAAGATATAAATGGTTAAATCAAACTAGTCTTAATGGCCTAAAGGAGACAATGACCCCCTGTGGAGACCATAAAGTGAAATGTTGGTGGGTTTCAAAGCTACATATTTTAAGGTGGAACATGGTCTACACTTGCAAATTAAGTCACACCTGAAAGTAATTTAAAAAAAATCAATCCAATAGGGAACCTGGGCTGAAGTGGAATAGTCCATTTAGCTTAGGAACCTTCCTAACTGAGTGAAATGACCCGGAAGTCCCTCAGTGGCAGCCATGATGAGTGCCGTTCGAAATATAGAAAAGGAGGTTTCAAACTTCCTTTATAACCTCCTTTAGCTTAGGAACCACTGGACCTCCCTCACCGAGAGGAGAAAATGCTGCCCCACAATGCATTGCGGTCGCAGCATTTGCCTTCACTCAACAGTCGGCCGTTCATCAAAAAGAGAAATATGAACGTTAGTTTTTACTGAAATGATCAAATAAAGTCAACATTTCAGTCTTTACTGAGCTGTGTGGGGTTTGTTCAACTTTAAAAAAAAAGATGTTTGAATGGTGATATACACAGTGATAGATGTTAAGGACTAACGCTTATAATAAATACATTTGTATTGATTTTAAGATATTTTCATACAATCATATGTATTGGGATCATTTGTATTAATGTGGACCTTTTTTATTTAAATTCCAGCTTTGGTCATGAATATGTTTCTCTGTCCACGTTCATAAAGCAAAGCAGCAGCATCAGAGCACGGAGCAGAGTCTCTCGATGAGTTCACAGTAGTCCCTCGTTCTTATTGAACATCCATGTTGTAGTCCGCTGTATAGAAAACTGTGGTTTCCATAGTTACCCCACAGCAGCAGACGCACACAATGACGTCCGCTGGCGCATCATAAACACGTCGGATAGTGAAAGTGCAGTCGATTCTCTAAAGTACACAAGTCTCTTCTCCTAAGTCCTTTTGAATTCTCCTGTCCACTATCCCTTAACCCCGTGACGTTTCACTCAGAGGTCAAGGAATAGGAGATGGGGTTAGAACTTAGGAGCTGATTTTTGGATTATCGGAACGCAACCCTGCACTTATCCTTTAAGAAAGAAAAAAAACTCCATGAATAATATTGCTCATAAAATGTGTCGTCACCCTGTCCTACCCCAGTGCATGCTGGGATAGGCTCCAGCCTTTGACATGTTAAGCAGTTCTCGAAAATGTATAAGATGCATTCGCAGAAACGGAAATGTTCAGTACAGCCGTGTGTGTAGTTCTGACTGGCGGCATAAAAACAAGTCACTGGAACAAGCATGCCCATTAGACAATCAGACATGAATAATGCAGACATGACACTTTTAGTCTGAAAGTCAAAGTTAAAACAGATGATGAATCTCATTAACTTGAGCAATACATTTATGGACAACTATATCAGTCTGAAGAAAGAGAAAAAGTGGAATTTAAAAGTATTTGATCGGACACACTTTGAATTACAACAAATTAACTTCTTGGAATTATAATCTAATACTTTTGACTTGAAATGAAATCCCTTAATTTTAATGTTTGAAACTTCTGGCTAAGTAATCCATAGATTTTACAAAGGAAGTGTCAACAAAAAATAACGACTCACATTTATGACCCAATATATTTAACTTTTCCTGGCTGGCGGCCACATGTATTAACCTTAATAGACTGATGTCATTTCCTATTAAGAGACATTCAATTGTGTTTTTATTTTGTACCCTGTTACCTAAAAACAATTCATTCACATTTCAAACACCCCGACTGCACAGCGCTGTCTTTATAAACGTGGTCGGTTGTTAAATGTTCGAACGCAGCCTGATTATTCACCAGAACACATGCCGTTATTAAGAGGTTTGTGTTTTTTCTTCTTCTTGATGTATCCTCCAAATATCAGGTCTCAGATCAGATTTCGTAAGATCCAAAAGTGTCTTAATGCTAGTACTTTTTTTTTTACTAAAAGGCCGAGGCGTTTACTGACATCTCATGTCGTAAAGCAAATCATATCCTTAGCTTCTGTTAACCACACACCTTATTCCAGGCATCTAACCAAATCTAATACATTAAAAAAACGACTTTAAAAGCAAGTGAACCCAGGGTTTAGGCCTCATTCTGGAGCCACACTGGGGGGCCCCCCCTCACCCGTCCCTCTGAGGGGGGGACGACTTCTGCTGTGGCTGCGGGGCTGCCTGCTGGTGGGAGCGTAGTGAATCTCCAGAGGCTTCCTCACCTTCCAGTATTTCTCCTCGACCAACTCCAGAGTCAGAGAGCCGTTCAGCGTCTGGGGGGGGGGGGGGGGAAATGAATGAATGGGAAATAATGAAGACAATGAAACGAGTGATTGAAAGCGACAGTAGATTCATTGTGAAATACCAAAAGGTACCACTTAACGATGTTGCATTTTATACTTACGGATTCTTACATTGTAGAAATGTTTAAATCGTTCAAAAAATAAAAATAATTGTTCTTATTTTCTGATTTGTTTTCTCTGCATCACTTGTGTGTGTATGTTATGTGTTATATAAATATATACATTGTCTTCTTCTTACGTTAGTCTTGATAAAGATGTGCATTTTTTTGTTCATGCTTAAACTTTTTTTTCCAGTGCTGGAACAAAACGTACATTTTCTACAACATTTGCACTATTGTTTTTAAAATGTTAAAGATGCTTTTGTACATCAATTTATAATATAATGAAAATAGTTGGTATTCGCAAACACTACCACATTTCTTTTAAATACCTCCAGTCGGGCACTACGAGTGCTAAATGGACAGCCAGTGAGCGGTTACTTGCCCTCTGTCCAAAGTCAGACGAGGACTGAGTTAATAGAATTCTTATGTCTCAGCCCGTGTGACGGCGTGCAGAGTGCTGGTTGGCTGACTCACAGAGAACTGTCCTCCTCCCGTCAGGATGTAGATGGTGTGATGTTTCTCGCTGATGGTTTTCAGAGCCGAGCCCTCTCCATTTCCTGCTCTTCCTCCACTCTCTCCTCCTCCCCCTGCTGCTCCTGTTTCCTCTCCTCTTCTTCCCCCTCCCTCCTCCCTCCCTCTGTCGTCCAGGGCGATGCGCAGAGCCAGGTATTTGGAAATGTGGTCCACAGTGGCATTGACCGTGGTGCTCAACAACCTGCAGGGAGAACGTTCGATAAACAATGAGTCGAAAGGAAAGACAGATATTCATAAACACTCCTGAAGCATTCACCGCTCAAAGCTGAGGTTTAAATCATTTCATCTCATTTGAATTCAAGTTAAAAGGCAGTTTCTCATCTGAAGGTTTAACCTTTTCTGTAAACTGACACGGTTAGCAAAGTTGTTGGTGTGTGACTGTTGTAGTGACACAATACCTGCAGACATTACACCAAATATAAAGAGATAGACATTTCAATTCTGTCGTCCTGCCGCAATCTATATTGTTGACGAAAAGAGACCAAACTACAATTCATACAGAAAGAAAATCAACTTTCGTTCAATCTTTCTTAAATACTTTACTGAGAACAAAAAAGAGGAAAGAAAATATTATAGACTATTGTACTATTTTAGACTCAAACGGTCAACAGCCTTCGTTGGCTAAGACTATAGGAACATGTTTACAGGGTTTCTTTCACTAAAACAAAGATAAGATGAAATACAACATCATTTGGGCTCACAGATCAGAGGCCTTCCCTCTTCTTACAGTGCGCTCCTTCAGGGGAGATCGAGTTACATATTTCGATTCCACTAAAACAGTTTTCATACAATATTCTGTTGAGGGAATTCAAAGCACATTCAACAAGTTAATCCTGTTGAAGTTTATTCAAAAATACAATTTGTTTTGGAAAAACGATCGTTAAAACCCATTACCAGGGGGCACAACGTGAGACATGATGAGCTCTAACGAAGAGAGGCAGGGAGGATTCGGATTGTTCTGTGTGTGTTTCTGGTTCTGGTGTCCATTGAACTCTGACCTAGTTATTTAAAATGTTGAAGGCATCCTAGGCCCTTTCTCATTTCATCAGATCCCCCTCCTCGACTCCTCTGTCCTCCGGTAGTGACCCGGAAATGAATTTTAGCGCGCCATGTTGAAGGACATCTCATTTCTCTAAATGCACGTCGAGGACCGAGCATCGAGCATCGAGGAGCCTCTCTGGAGGAGCTATAACCGAGGAGACACTGATAGCTCCTCCACGGCTTCTTCGCGGATGCATTTCCGGGAACAGAGATGTTTCAAAGAGTCGTGACGCACGGCCGGACTTATCTCAGCCAATCACAGCTCTGCATGCATCCCCTGGATATTATTTTAGAAACTGCTTTCATCGCGACGCGATGTTTACAGAGAGAACAGCTGTGAGGTCCGTGCAGAAAGCAGAGCAGTGTGTATAATATATATCACTCTATAACAGGCCTACTCTCTTTATTTGCTGTAGTTTAGTAGATATCTACAAACAAAGAGTCGATATTTTTCTAAAACCATTCAGTGCTTCACAATAAAATACACAACGGCTGTAGCCTGTTTTAGGAGCTGTATGTGTGTGTGTGTGTGTGTGTGTGTGTGTGTGTGTGTGTGTGTGTGTGTGTGTGTGTGTGTGTGTGTGTGTGTGTGTGGTATAGTGTGTAGGTGTGTGTGGTACAGTGTGTGCGTAGATGCAGCAGACAGACAGGTCTGTTGGTTTGGTGTCCTCTGCTTACTTTTAATACTTGTAAATACAACTTTTGGCCCGTAATTTATTGTCCTCATTATAGCGACCAAAGGGGAGAGGGGGGGATATATCCAGTCTCTGATAGTGTTACGAGTTATGAGAGTGCTCTGTTTGATTCTGAAATTGTATTTATTTATATAAATATATACACATATATATGTGTGTGTGTGTGTGTGTGTGCGCATCTGTAGCCTGTTAGTCTCATTATACCGCACTGTGAATGAATCAAAGTAAATATATAAGTGGTCATGAACACATCTGTCCATCAGACAGAGGCTGCTGTGCCTCCTGTCATCATTGATGGACGTCTCTTTAAAATGACCGCTCAGAGGAGAGGAGTTCTCATTTCTCTGACCGCCTGCTGCTTCCCCTCCTCTCTCCTCAGTTCCCCTCCTCGGCTCCTCCGCTCGCATCTCCTGTGGGCGGGACTAAGTCTCGAGGATAGGAGTCGAGGAGGGGAGTCGAGGAGGGGAGTCGAGGAGGGGAGTCGAGGAGGGGAGTCGAGGATAGGAGTCGAGGAGGGGAGTCGAGGAGGGAAGTCGAGGAGGGGAGTTAGAGAAATGAGAAAGGGCCCTAGTAACTCTGTTTTGTTTTGTCTTTAATGTTGTGTTCTTTGTGTGTACGAGTTGGTATTGTCATCCGACTTTACTGCCGAGTCATTTCTGTGAGTGTTTTGCCTGAACTAAATCTAAATAAAGAAACCTCTGAATGCTCCGGCCTCACCTGGTCTGGTTGTAGTCCCGGCCGCGGACCAGCTCGGGGTGGGGTTTGAACATCAGCTCGATTTTGGAGGCCGGCCCCTCTTTGTGGTGGCGTGGCGGGGGGGTGGGGTTGCCGCTGTCTGCCTCAGGCCCCTCGTCTGAAGCCCGCGGCCGCTTCCTGCTCGGCCCGGCCGCTGAGGGGGTCTGCCCGGGGGTGGGGGCGGAGTCATGAGACAGGTGGGAGCGAGCGTCGCCGTTGTCCTCCCCCCCGCTGAAAGTGGTGTTGTTACTCTCCTGGATCGGCTTCTTCATCCGGTGGTTCCTGTGGGGGGGGGGGGGGGGGGGGGGAGTGAAATAATATACGTTATAATCAAATGTAAGGTGTAAAAAACTGGTGTTTTATGAATGTGAGGGAGGCCATCGTATTCTTTTAAAGGGAAAGCGGTTAAAACTGTGTATTGTGTCACTTAATACTGTTTTCAATAAAGAAAAAAAATTACAAAAAAATTACGCAAATAAAAGAAGGAAAATAATATTATTTTTGTATTCTTCTTTTGTGGGCAGAAACAAATAAGTCAAAGAAAGTAAAGAAAAGATCATAAGATATACTATAGTAAGTCAATATTACTAAATATAAAGTATATCTAATCTTTTGTTTACAATTTATTTTGAAATAAATAACTTATTTTCTCAAAAACAATAGTCTATATGAAAATGTTACTTTTGGAGATACACTATTTGGAGAGATCCAGAACTTGTAGTGCCCTATATTGCCTTCAGATAAACTTTGGACTATTTTTGGAAATAAAAACGAGCATGGAAAATGATTATAATGGTGCGAAAAGAAGGGGAGTTTATAAAAATCTTATTTCTTGTGAAGTAGCACTTTGATTCAAGACTCAGCCTTATGGTTAAATTATTGTGTCTTTTCAGACTTCTTTAAGGGGTCTCTCGTAACCCTGATGCATCATGATCTGTGGTGTCCCCCTGTGGCCCCCAGCTCTCGAACCTGCAGCGGGCCTGCTGCCGGAGCCCCTCCTCGATGCTGGAGCTCAGCGCCTCCTTGTTGTGAAGCCGGTTGAGGCGCTCCAGGACGCTGCGCTGGTGGGCCTCATACTCGTCCCGGCTCGGGTAGATCTTGGAGATCAGAGCGTCGAAGTTTGAGTCCCGGCGCAGCGAGCGCCTGGAGACCAGCTTCTGCCTGCAGGTGGGACACTCTTTGTTCCTGGGGGGGGGGGGGGGGGGGTGTTACTCTGAGCTCTGCTTCAGGTCAAGGCAGGTGGATAGAAAAGGCTCACCCTGATCTCAGCGCGGTGACAATGCAGTCGGAGCAGAAGCGGTGCAGACACTCTTTGGCCGTCATGGTGTTCTTCAGCATGTCCAGACAGATGGGACACCGGATGTCTCTGTGCAGCGAGCGAGGAGACACCGTCACCTCCGTCCCATCCACGACTGCCTCCTGAACACACACACGTTTTATTGTGTTTTTATGCAAGTCCTGTTAAAAAAGGATCCTGAAATGGAAATATAACTTGGCCAATAATTCTACTTCTCAAAACTAATGAATTAGACTGCATTAATATCTCAACGGTGCTATAGTAACACCAAGTTGGCATCATTACTGTATTATACTGAGTATTTCTAATAGTCACACCTACTGTGCACTCGCCAACAAACAAGCATATCACGTAAGATAGTATCAAATAATTACCCAAAAAATAATGGACGTTTCGAACTCATCAATATATTTGCCGATATATTGGAGAAAAGGGATTTTTTTTATTCTGCTCCCTCGGCAAGAAGCAACGAGAAAGGAGGAAAAAAGGAACGATTAGAGCAGTGGTTCTCAAACTTGTTCTGTCACTCCCCTCATCGCTCCAATATGGTAGGCCAAGCTTAAAATGGTCAAATGACAATAATCTGTGTGTCTGTGTGTCTGTGTGTGTGTGTGTGTGTGTGTGTGTGTGTGTGTGTGTGTGTGTGTGTGTGTGTGTGTGTGTGTGAGAGAGATTTTTACATATGTCTGACTGTAAATGATTCTGGTTTCAGTTGTGTGTGTGAGCAGGCTCGGATTGGCCATTGGGAGATCTGGGACTTCTCCCGGTGGGCTGCTGCCTTCAGAACCCAGCTCACACTGTCCGCTCCTCGCAGCAGCGAGCCGCGCAACGTCCCGCCAACACGGCACCCAGACCCCACGCAGCATTCTCATCTGTCTGTCATTACTGGTGTCAACCAATCAGAGCGCAGTGGGCTCACAGGGGGGGGGGGGGCTTGTCCAACAAGCCGTGTAGGACAGAGAGTGAATACACAGACTACACAGAGATGCTGTGAGAAACCAATGTGAGTTTGGAACATTGAACAATGTGAATCTATTCTAGTAGACCTCACGATGGAATGATCAGTAGAACTGGCCGTGACGTGGAGCTTTAAAAAATAAAAATAATAATGATCTCCTGTTCATCGCGTCGCACCGATCACATCTCTGCGCCCCACACTTTGAGAAACGCTGGATTAGAGGAAGGTTCCCTAAAATGTCATGTTTTTTAATTCACCTGGCGCCAAAAGTGACTTTTCCCCATTCTGTTTTCCTTTGAGTGCTTTGTCTCTGGATGTATGCCTTTTTCAGAAAAGATGTGTTTACGTAATCCTTTACCTGAGGGCTCCTGTGGAGTTCATACAGACTCAGCTCCCAGCTCTTACTGGGAGTCTGGATGTTCACCGGAGCTGCCATGACGACTGCTCCTCACTGCACTGAGAGAAAGGAGTACCTCAAAACATTTGAATAGCATGTATCAATGCCAGACATATCTGCTTACTCTGTGCAATTGCTCCATTTTGCCTACAATTATCTTTAAAATAACAAGGGGGGGGGGGGGGCTCATGAGCTGTTTGGTATTTAAATGATATTTTGATACCAATTGTTGTACTGTAACTGTATTTACATTTTGTCAGAGAAGTATATTCAACACAACAGGTGCATGTTTTGCCATTTTGGGCATCGATTATTACCTAGAAACATATGGAGAAAATCAGAAGAAGACATTTCATGACAGCAACAGGATCAGATTATCAAGTGAAATTATATTGATATTATGATGGTTGATTCCGTAGTTTTGATGTAAAAATGTAAACACACCTTTGTAAAAAAGCCTTGTTTAAGACGGGCGACTGTCAATCAAATGCGGGACATCGGCCAAATGCGTGGCCCAGATGATCAACATGCTGTGCAGTCGCGCGCACAGCGGGACCACCCCAACGGACACTTGCTAACAGTGAAGAGAAAACTCCGCACGGACCAGACAGTCGATCTTCATCACGGTTAATAACACATTTAACATTTTTTCAAAGTTGTACTTGCGAGCAGGGTTTACAAATAAATAACAACATAATCATATTCTTCTATTGAATGTTTTAAACAAAAGTGTAGAAAAAGCAGGGAATAAACTACAAACTCACCTGACGTTAAACTGACCGGACAGTTGACCTGAAGAGACCCCCCCCCCTTCACAAACACACACAGGCTCCAAAAACTACTAGAGAAATCCCTTTAAACACACTCTCGTCATTATTTCTTTACGATGTCGATCAAATGATTTATGTCATGGCTGTGTGCCGCTCAAAGGGAACAGAAGACGATAAGATGAAGATCGAAGCGTTTGTTGAGCCCCTGCAGGAAGAGGCTAGCTAACATAGCCATCTTTCTTCTTCTTCTTCTCCCAGAACAACTCGCTTTCTCGGTTGACGAATTGGCCCTTTCAGCGCCACTGCCCTCAAGCGGCCAGCCGTTTCATTACAATAGAAATATCGATAAATAGATGGATGGATGGATAGATACCCTGCAGTATACAAAGTCATTAAAACTAGCTGCACCTTTACAAGCTTTGAGAACACTTTAATAACTAGAAAATGCATTTCCTGCAGAAAATGCGTGCAAATGCTGTAAACTGTGAACATTTGTTGCTGAATTTAGCTGAAAATGCATAAAAAGCTGAATATGTTATTAGTTGAATGGTCTCTGTAGCAGCTTTTAACTACAAAAAACAAGTAAATGTGTTGGTGAACTTATCGGAGAAATGCATAAAAGTGAAATGATTTGAATCACAATTGTTACAGTTCAAATGCTTTGCAATGACTGTTGAAAACGTGAAAGTGAAATGTTAAACAGGAAGAGTAGGAACAATGGTGAAGAAGCTTTATAGAGTAGCACAGTGACGCGTCCTAAAACCCGGAATTAAGTTAGAATTTTACCACTTCCGGTTCCTTCGCCAAAAAGCAATGCAATTTCTCCATAGGATAGATTTTGGAAAATAGCTCGGAAATAAAGTCTGTGGTTGACACAAATTGAAGAGACAGATTACGTTTTGTTCTACGACATTAAATACATCAGCACTGATTTTTGTGTACTTATTTTTTAAGAGTTTACGTGTCTGAAAAACGATGGCTGTTAACAAGTGGCTGAATAGGACTACAGAAGTTGTCGAGGCCGTTGTACGCCATTACACCGAACACGTAAATACTCCCGCTAAGTTTGTTTTTCCCCGTGTATTTACACACACACCCCGAGCTGCAGCTGGAGCCGTGTTTATAGAGGCGATAGTGGTAATATCTCTGGCTGCTTGTTCCTAACTGCTAATGTTGGCCGCTGAAACCCTAGAATTCGGCGATTTGTCCAATACAAATCTTTACTTTCATACAGAAGTTCCACTTCACTGATGCCCTTCATTAAGGTTTCGCTAAACATGAGCTGTGCATGCTTGTATGACACTTCCGTCCCGAGCAGCGTACACAGAGGAAATCAGCCAGGACAAAGTCCCCAGAGACTGATCCCCTGGGTTTTTTATCCCCAAATGTTCATCAACCAAAAACGAAACACAGCCGCTCAGCTTCACAGATAATTTTAGGATACCGTCAATCACAGATTCTGGTAAGGCAATGTCCAAATGTGGATTTGAAATTACACTTACCAATTCTGAAGATTTGTTGGTATCCTGCCGTGGGTATGGACCAGGCCTCAATTAGACACCTGCAGCTAGTTCAGGTGGGGGACATTTCTGTGTAGCAATGCAGGAGGAGTCACAGACTCAAAAGGAGACACAGGGAGAGCTGGAGTTTTGATGTCAAACACTGATGGTTTATTTAGGAGCTTCGGCCAGAGAATTCACAAAACAAGTCCAAGAGCCATAGGTTCTGACTGCACGGTAGAGTTGCCACGTCAATTCTGAAGAACTCCAGACCCATGTATTTAGCTAGTTCAGAGAGAATAATCAACAATGTGCATAGGGTTGCTAACCGTCCCGTATTAGCCGGGACGCCCCATATTTGAGCCAAAAGGGGCGTGTCCCGTACGGGACTTTGTTTGTCCCGGACTCCCGTGTAAAGGGGAAAATAAAAAATATTTCTGTTTGCGCGCAATGCAGTAGGTCTGGCTGCGTGCCTGTGTGCTTGTGTGCTGTATGCAAAGGGCGCTATAGGACCGCTCAGTTGACAGGGCAGGCACAATGCTCGCACGTGTGTGCGTGTGCGTGTGTGTGTGTGTGTGTGTGTGTGTGTGTGTGTGTGTGTGTGTGTGTGTGTGTGTGTGTGTGTGTGTGTGTGTGTGTGAGAGAGTCAGTCAGCTGATTGATGGGAAAATGCTGGGAAAATGGTTGGTTGAAGGATAACATTAAGTCTAATAATAATGTATCGTGCATGTTCACATCATGTATACTTTGCATTACTTAATACCATTTTTCAAATATTTATTTTTTAACATTTTGGACAAAATAGGCAATTGTACATCGAGGTGCCCAGATGTCCTATAGTGCCCACCTATCTGATTTGAACATGCTGATGTACAATGTGATGTAGTAGCCTAATGCAGGTGTAAGACCATTGTGTTATAGGTATGCATCGTTTTCTATGCAATTTGAGGGTTTTGGGGGGTTTGACTCCCAAAAACATTTTCGAACCCTAGGGGCTGGCTCCCCCAAAAGAATTAAATAACATAACCCTAACCCTAAAACCGAAAAAAAGTTACGAAAAAAAGTAACTAAATCCGCCAGAAACCCGAAAATCTGGATGTGTCAGAACTTTCTCCAATTAAACAAAGATAAAACTGAGGTAATGGTTTTTGGAGCAAAGTCAGAACGTATAAAAGTGAGCGCTGAGCTTCAGTCTGCAATGTTCAAAACAACAGATAAAGCCAGAAATCTAGGTGTAGTCATGGACTCTGACCTGAGTTTCAACAGTCACATTACAACAGTTACTAAATCAGCCTACTATCACCTAAAGAACATATCTAGGATTAAAAGACTAATGTCACAGCAGGATTTGGAAAAACTTGTCCATGCTTTTATCTTCAGTAGACTCGACTACTGCAATGGTGTCTTCACAGGTCTCACTAAAAAATCTATTAGAAAGCTGCAGCTGATTCAGAACGCCGCTGCTCGAGTCCTCACTAACACTAAGAAAGTGGATCACATCACTCCTGTTCTGAAGTCTTTACACTGGCTTCCTGTGTGTCAAAGAATAGATTTCAAAATACTGCTGGTGGTTTATAAAGCACTGAATGGTTTAGGCCCAAAATATATTTCTGACCTCCTGCTAAATGATGAACCATCCAGATCTCTCAGGTCTTCAGGGACTGGTCAGCTTTCTGTCCCCAGAGTCAGAACTAAACATGGAGAAGCAGCGTTCAGTTATTATGCTCCAAATATCTGGAACAAACTCCCAGAAACCTGCAGGTCCGCTGCAACTCTGACTACTTTTAAATCCAGGCTGAAGACTTTTCTTTTTGTCGCTGCTTTTAATTGAACTATTCATATCTTAGACTGCACTGTAACTTGTATCCATGTATTTTTTCTTTTAATGTTTTAAATTTAAACTTAATTAATTTCTCCATGACATTTATGTGAGGGACTGCTCGAAAGTAGGATATTTGGGATATCCATCGTAGCCAGGGTTTACGATCAGTTTTTAGGTGAGTTGTACTGAGGAACAAGTATCACAGCACCGACGGGTGAAAAATAGTGTTTTGGTAACACGGGGTGTTCAGGTAACACTTAAAGACTTTGTTATGGAACGCAAAGCAGTGTAGGGGGCTAGTACACCCTCCTGAGGGTCCGATTGTGGATGTCATGCGAGCAAAACATGGTGAAAACAATCAGTCTAAATCAGGGGTGGGCAATTATTTTTCCCAGGGGGCCAAATGAGCAACTGAAAATATTTTGGAGGGCCGGGCCAAAATGCCGAACTTAATTATGCATAATATACATTTTATTTCTATATAAAAAGCAGTAAATGGCATTGTTTTGACCGCTGGTAAGAGTGTATGTTATTATTTGGCAATTAAAAGGTGAGATTAGCTTTCAAAAATATCATTTATTCAAATATAATTTCCAAAATGATAAACAAAATGTGAAACATTTGACTCATTTTCAGTCACATTAATAACAAAGGGCATTTTGAGTTTCATATACTATTGAAACAAGGATTTTCTTAGCTTTCTAAAGACATCACATCATCTTTGTAGCCAAAATAAACAAGACATATCACTGAACTGTGTAACTGTAACTGTGTAAAGAAAACCCTAACCCAGTTTTGTAGCCTTTTTGACTTTACATGCCTATATTAAACATTTAATGTTTTCAGAACTGTGCAAAAAAAAAAAAAAAAAGATCAAGTGTCCCATTTCACTTGTTATATTTCCACATTTTAGTGTTCTTCAGTTCTTTTTTTTCATTCAGTGAGAGAAATCCAGTCTCTGTTGAGCTTTAACAAGTCCATCAAAGTCAGGTTGAATGTCTGAGGTGGAGATGCGAAGCACAGCTGATAGATGTTCATCAGTGAGAGAGGATCTGTACCTGGATTTGGTAAACTTCATGACTGAGAATGTCTGTTCACATGTGTAGGTGGATCCAAAGAGAACCAACATCTTCTGAGCATGTCTCCTCATGTTTGGAAAGTTCTCCTCCTTGAGAGCAGAGTAGAACTCTAGCAGTGATGCTGACTTAAAGTGCTCTTTCAGTAGTGAATCAGACTGCAGGACAATGAGTTCAAGCTGAACATCAGTGGGTGCACGATCAACACTGCAGGTAAAGGGAGAGGAAACCAGCTGCATTTCATCCTCAACCTTTTTGAAATCTTGAAAACGCCTTGAAAATTCATCATGCAGTGCTCCTAACATGGATGAGTACCTGTGCCGGTGATCAGCTGATGGTTTGACTTCTTTCAGGGTTTTCATGTGTTCCAGATTGTTGCTGCCTAGTTGCCTTGAAATTAATTGCAACTTTGTCATGAAGGCTTTCACATGGCTCTGCATTTCATGAGCAAAAAGGCCCTTGCCCTGCAGTTGTGTGTTCAGTGCATTCATCATTGCAGTCACATCAACAGCACATGTTAAATCTGCCATCCAGTCCTTATCAGACAGCTCTGGGATGGTTTTGCCTTTCATCTCACAAAACTCTTTTATCTCTGATTTCAGAACCCAAAACCTTTTAACACTTTGCCCAGGCTGAGCCATCTGACAGCTGTGTGGTACCTGACATCACCATGTTCGCTCTCTTGAAACAAACTGCCTGTGCTTTAATGCTCGCGCTCTGATGAACTGTTGTAGTAACAACATCAACCACATGGCTAAATTTCAGCACTGACTTGTACAACGCTTGCTGATGAATAATACAATGTATAAACACCAATTTCTGCTCTGCGTTGAGTTCACTCACTTTATCTTGCATTCTTTTCAAAAGCCCAACATTTTTCCCTGTCAAAATCGGACATCCATCCGTAGTGACACCTGCCAGTCTGTCCCATTCGAGTCCCAGTTTGTCCATGCATGCGTTTACCTCGGTGAACAGATCACTCCCCGTTGTGGTTCCTTTCATTGGCCGCATTGCTATCAGCTCCTCCGTAAGCTTGAAGTCGCGCGTTATCCCCCGGAGAAATATGAGCAGCTGGGCTGTGTCACGGACGTCACAGCTCTCATCCAAAGCCAAAGAAAAAAAGTCGAAGCTTCCCACTTCACTTTGCAGCTGAAACTCCAGATTCTCTGCGATGTCCTCCACCCTTCTCGTCACGGTGCGGCGGGACAGCGGGATGTTTTCAAACGCTTCTTTTTTCTCTGGGCATAGCAGTGCTGCAGACTCGACCATGCACTCTTTCACAAACTCCCCCTCCGAGAATGGCTTACTGTTCTGGGCGATTTTGTGGGCTATCACAAAGCTGGTTCTGGTCGCTGCATCTCTGTCTGCATGCAGCTTTGTAAAACAGCCTTGTTGTTTTTCTAGCTTTGCTAGTAAATCCGTTGATGTCCGCGCTGGTTCGGCATCAGTCAAGTTTTTGTATTTCGCGGCATTTTTTGTCTCGTAATGCCGTTTCAAATTGTACTCTTTAAACACGGCGACATGCTCCCCACAAACCAAACACACAGGTTTACCCTCGACTTCAGTAAAGAAAAAATTAGTAGTCCATATTTGTTTGAAAGTTCTGCTTTCGGCATCCACTTTTTTTGGCATGAGCCGACATTTTCGAATTTTTCAGAGGTGACAAGGAAGGTAGACACCCATTTCACGTGCACAGTTGACGTGCACGATTGCGTGCACTGTGAGAATAAATGGGCTTCAAAATAAAAGCAATGCGGTTTTAGTCCACCCATAAGATAATTAGAAAATATGTTTTATTTTCTAATTATCATGTAATCTTTCGCGGGCCGGTCAGAATCATCCCGCGGGCCGTATTTTGCACACGGGCCGTACAATGCCCAGGTCTGGTCTAAATTAACAATCGGAATGGAAATGTTCGGATTTCCAAAGGGAGGTTCTGTGAATAAATGAAAAATCAAGAACCGAAATAATTGAACTATTCAATAATAAAATGTTTATTTTATTAGCTTTTCTTTTTAATGACTGATTTTAAATGCCATTTTCTTAATGTCTTTCATTTTTTGTTTTTGTTTTAATGTTTATTTTATTATCTTTTACTGTTTTTAAATGCCTTTATCTGAATGTCTTCCATTATTGTAAAGCACCTTGAATTGCCTGGTGCTAAAAGGTGCTATATACATAAACTTGCCTTGCCTTGCCTTTGGAGTATTTCAACTCTACATGCGGGGTTTTTCAGACATCCTTGCGGGTGCCTCTGACTGCTTGGCTGAAAATGATTGATGGAAAAGCTACAAAGCTTAAAGAACTTTTTAAACAGAGTCAGACATCGATGGACATTATACTGGTGAAAAAGACTCACTTTTGCAGAGGACTCCGCCTCCCACTCAACATAACAAGTCACACCCTCCTCACCAGATCATTTAAAACTAAGGACCCCTCAAAGAAAAGCATTGTGTTTTCTACCTATGTAAAAGGTCTTACGAAAATGTGTTATCTATGTATCAAGATGATGTGTTTAAAAATGAATTTTGTGAACAATACCAGCAGTGTGAGAGACATCATAAAGACACTCATTTTAACCACAGTGTTTGTTCTCTACAAATGTTTAAAGATTGTTACAAAATGTAAAAAATAAAAGGTCTGGAGACAAAATGTATTCAGGTGACTCTGGCTTTATTAGGAAAACAAAAATATAATACAAATGGTTTAGGGGGTAAAATGTAACCATCTTGGACTTAATATTCTAACAAAATACTTTATCTGAATACATTTTTTCCTTTTAAACGCACTTTTTGAAATTATTTATTTATTATTTCAGTGGAACAATCCAGTTTTTGTTAACATCAATGCTTTTTTTCTCTTTTCTTGTGTTACTAAGATAACCACACTTTGGCGTATGCAACACTTAACAACTGGTAGAATATGAAGTACTTTGTAAGGAATTTGGTTTTCTTTTAATGGCAGGGTTTTTTTTTTTTTTAAAAACACTTGTTCAGTTAAACAAGGTTTTTTTCTTTTCTGATAACCTTACATATTTTAGTTATTTTCTGCGATCAAGATACTTTAAGATACACCTTGATGTACGCAACACTTAACAAAGGGTATAATATGAAGTACTTGGTAAGGAATGGGGTTTTCTTTAAGGGGTGCAAAACTTTAGAAATGGGTAAAATATTCATTAATTTGTAATGAATTGAGTTTTCTTTCTTTTTGATTTTCAACATACTATTTGTACACAATGACTATTCCATATTTCTGACAAACTATACTTTTTGACTTTTTCCGTAAAATCTTGACAAACTATTACTTATTCTTAAATTTGACCTATTGCTGCTTGGTTGGAAATGATAGATGAAAAAGCTACAACGCTTAAAGAACTTTTTAAAAAACTTTAAATTCTATAAATGACTCCCCCCATTCAACGCAATAAGTCCCACCCTCCACTCAGCAAATCATCTAAAACGAAGGACCCCACTAAGACACTAGGTCTCCCTTGAAAAAGAGATCTATGATCTCAATGGGAACAATCTGAATAAATAAAGGTTGAAAAAAAAAAAAAAAGACGACCGTTGTAAACTAGCCATGGATCTGAGAAAAACCAAGACTCCCCCCGCGAGTTTCAGCCAGGAACAGACTCCTGGACTACCATCATCACCACCATTTTGGACACCCGAATCTTGCAATAATAATTATTTACATTTATTATATATTATATATTATATGCTTTTCCAGTGCTCAAAGCACTTTACAAATACACACATATTTTTGTTTATACATGCAATGGTCACTGTGGACAATACCCACAGGAGCAAGTTCAGGAGAAGTGTCTTTCCCAAGGACACAACGGCTTTACAGACGCAGCAGCGGCGGGTTTCACCCCTTGATCTGATGATCATTGAATAGTGCACTGCGCCACACCGTCCATCTTTACACCTCGAAGTCATCGAGGCGCTTTTACAAGTACACATTGATATTATACATGTACTGTGGACAATACCCACAGGAGCAAATCCGGGTGAAGTTTCTTGCCCAAGGACACAACGGCCTGACGCAGTGGCGGCAGGAGCGGGTTTCGAACTGGAGTTCCCCAGCACCCCCCTTGATCTGATGATCAGATGCACAGACCACTGTGCCACCGGTCCCGGGCCAATACTACTGCTGCTGATGTTACTCCTGGGGCCAAGACGTCTCTGTTTATGGACACAGTGAAAGCGGTGTTGGTTGATATTGTGGAGAGGGTGATACATCTGTACAGAGAAGAAATCTGCAACGGGTGCCGAGTCAGTCACCCCAGCCAGAGGCAACACGATTTTCTGAATGACATGCCCGATTTTTTCTTCAGAAACAATTACAACGCGTTAATGAAAAGACTCTGGCTCACCGACTTCATTACTGAGATCGACCAGACAAAGATAAAGACATTTTCACGGATGATCGGAGGATCCAAGGCGCTTCGGAGGCTTTTCTTCACAATCTCAAAAATTGCAGACGCCTCAAGGAGAGACTTGAAAAGATCCATGCCGAGTTGGATGGAGAAGAAGAAGACTAACAACCAGCAGTTGACTGAAGCCAGGGATTTGTTCGATACATTGACTTTTTTTTTCTTTAAAGTAAAATAAAAATGGGAAACTACTATGCAAAACGCTCTGTATATGTTGATCATAATGTAGTCAATACCCTTTTAATAAGTGTGGTGATGGGGACGATTGAAAACAGAACGAGTAGTGACCCCGTGTAAAAAAAATCGCTGAAGTTTGTAAACTGGAAGACATTTTGGATATCGTTCGTTCTGGCAGTACTATTCCGGGTCATTGGGAAACGATTGTAAACGAAACATTTAAAGTGGTCCTGGAATCTTCATTTTCCGAAACATTCTGTAACATTATCTCAGAAATGAAACAAACATCAAAAGTGTATCATGTGCTCTCATTGTATGCTCTGTTTGTAGATGTAATGCATCTTTGTGTCGAAAACAGCATAAACATGAATATTTTGACTGAAGTGAAAAAACTCCATCATGATATTTCCAGTAATATGGGGAATTCTAAGCTGGAGACGGTCCTGGGGATGTTACAATCAGTATAACTATTGATTTTGTGTGTGAAAAAATAAAAAAATGTAAATAGGACATTTAAAAAAAGAAGTGGTTTTTTACATTTAAAAACTGTTGTCTTCATTATAGCAAGGGGAGCGTGTCTGATACATGTGTATTACAGTCCTTCACATGCACTGTTGTCTTCATTATAACAAGGAGAGGATAACAGGGAAGATGTAGGATAAATACTGGTACTTGCGTACCATGCTGCGAATGGATCTGGCCCTTCCTACATCCAGGACATGGTTAAACCGTACACCCCAGCGTGTGCACTTCGCTCTGCATCAGCAAAACGACTCACTGCACCCTAGCTGCGAGGGGGACTGTTAGGAGATTAGGTGGATAATTAGTCCGCTTTCTCAAATCTCCTCGCGTCCCTAAACAAGCTGTTATCTTACATGAAGGAAATCCAGAGCATACAATTAACCGTTAAACAAGAATCCACTTTAATGGTAATATACAATGCAATACAATCAAATACAATCAATACAGTACAAATTACATACAGTTCTGTGGGATCCCACATTTACCTGATACTCACGTGAGCCAGCCAGCCAGCCAGCCAGAGGAGAAAGAGAGCCAGCACATGGCGTGCTTCGGTTCTAAAAACCTCGCTTCCAAGAAAAGGAGTTATCTGCGCCTCCCTTCCAGACCTCCGTGATTGGCTGCCCAAATTATCATCAACACCTCAAATCTTAAATTCCCCAATCCCAGTGGCTCAGCTTCATTATCACAGGGATGACTGTATGTTAACTCCTGACCTTCCCCCTCTTCCTTTGTCCTCAAAAAACCACATGTTAGCAGGCCCAAAACCAGCCCAGTTTTCTACACAAATTATTTTCAAGCTTCTTCACAGTTTGCATGAATACATACAAATATTTCCTTACAGGACCCAAGTTCCCATCAGCAAAAACACGTGGGTTTGCTATCCTGGCTAGTAGTTATACAAATGCCATGTCCGTCTCATTAGTATGCATGGAATGTGACAGGTCGCCCCGCCCCTTTTGGGGTTTTTTGGCCGGAAGTCCCGCCTTTTTTTGGCCGGAAGTCCCGCCTCATTATACCGGAAGTCCCGCCTCATTATACCGGAAGTCCCGCCCCGTTAGACCGGAAGTCCCGCCCCGTTCGACCGGATGTCCCACCCCCACTTCCGGCGGATGTCCCGCCCCGCTTCCGGTTTACAAAATAAAATAAAAATTAAAAAAATGAGAAAAATAAAATGCCGTTGTTTTCAATCAATTAATATGCATAGGATAGATGTCCCGCCTCCTAACCACTTCCTGTGTGGTTAATCCTGTATATAGTATTGAATGTAACTTACAAATACTTGCAAATAACATGAAATTAATCAAAAGTAAAGCATCTAAAAAAAAACATATATTTAAACCTCTCTGTTTTTGCGAACAGGACATGAGGGGAGAAAACATATGGTGGAGGAGGGGGAACACACACACACACACACACACACACACACACACACACACACACACACACACACACACACACACACACACACACACACACTTTCCCCGCCCCTCACCCCTCTCGCTTTAGAGGCTGTCTAAATAAAAAGCCAGCATCACTCTTAAATATTTTTCAAGTCGAGAGAAAATGGCCAAGAGACGTCTTGATATGAATTTAATCAGCGAGACACCGGTGACAACTTACAGCCATCCGTTGGGTGCTCCAAATCAAAGTAAAGCATATAAAAAACAGATATTTTAAAAAGTCAGCCTTTTTGCTAAAGGATAGGGGAGGGGAAAACCCCAAACCCCCTATGGAGAAACCATAAACCCCCTATGGAGACAACCATGTGGTAAACAGAGGGAGGTAGGTAATATACTTAAATATATAGAAAGTCAGAGAATATTTATCAGAGGATAACGCATATACATTTGTACAAGTCGACACGGGTGCATTTTGTAAGAAACAGAGTTTTCGTACTCAGACCGCTGCAACAATTTCAAGCAGATCTCTGCGATATGCAGTCGCTGTCCGAATATAATGATGGCTTTAATTATTTGTTAACAGTCATAAATGTATTTAGAAAAACCTGTGCTCAAACATTAAAAAGAAAAAGAAGGGTAAGGTTACTAAAGCTTTTGATACAGTTTTAACACACAGCGAGATCCCTAAACAGTTACAAACAGACGCGGGGAAAGAATTCTTTAATAAAGTTTTTCAAAACTTGTTGAAGAAAAGAGGTATTGCACATTATGCAACAGCCAGTGACATAAAGGCATGTGTGGTAGAAAGATTTAACCGTACGCTGAAAACTAAAATGTGGAGGTATTTTACAGCTAAAAACACTCATAGACCTAAAAAAGTATTTGCTCTGCCATAGAAAACCAATATAACGCTAATTTGTTAAACATATCCTTAAATTGCCTGATACCCTTCCTGTGCCAGTCCTGAAAGGTGGAGTCATGTCTCGATGGAACGAAAAGATGGTTGGAAGCCACAGGGCTCAGAAGTGAGAAATCTTTGTGACCAAAAGACCTCCTAAACTGGACCCACACTTTCAGGGTATGCCGAACAACTGGATTAGCTATCGACTTAGATGAAAATTGACTGAGTGGTGACCCAAGGAGTGCTGGAAGTGAGACATCACCACATGACTCCAGTTCCAAGGATGTCCACGCTGGCCTGTTGGGTTGAAGGTAGAAGTGGCGCCAGAAGGTGAGGCAGCGAATATTAGCAGCCCAGTAATAGTGGCGAGTGTTGGGGAGGCCCATGCCCCCATCGCTCTTGAGTCGTTGCAGTAGTAGTTTATTAACTCGTGGTTTCTTGTTTTGCCATATATATGAGGAGAAAACGGAATCTAAGGAAACAAAGAAGGATTTGGGGATGAACACTGGCACCATTTGGAATAGATAAGTGAATTTCGGGAGTATAGTCATTTTGATGGAGTTTATACGTCCGGCAAGGGACATTGTGAGAGGAGACCACTGCTGTAGCAACGTTTTCACCTGGCCGAATAAGGTCATGAAGTTTTCTTTAAACAAATCTTTAAATTTCCGTGTAACTGTCACTCCAAGGTAAATAAACTGCTCACGTTCAAGTGTAAATGGCGAGTCTTTGTAGTCCAAATGGAGGGTTCACTATTGATTGGAAACAGAGTACTTTTGTTTAAATTTAGCTTGTAACCAGATATGGAACCGAACTGCTCTAGCAGAGATAATGCTGCTGGCAGAGAGGTTGTTGGGTTTGAAATATATAGCAAAAGGTCATCTGCATACAAAGACACCTCATGCACCGAGCCCCCCCTTGAGATACCGGCAACGTCTGCACTGTTGCGGAGAGCAATCGCTAGCGGTTCAATAGCCAAATTAAAAAGGATTGGACTTAATGGGCAACCTTGGCGTGTTCCGCGGCCCAGGGCAAAAGGTTGCGAGAGTGTACCATTTGTTTGGACTGCGGCAGTGGGAGAAGCATATAATAGATTAACCAAAGATATAAACGATGACCCAAAGCCACACTTCTCTAAAACTGTAAATAAATACCTCCATTCGACTCTATCAAACGCCTTTTCCGCATCCAAAGCCACAACACATTCTGGGACGGTTCCAGTTGGTGAATATATTATATCAAAGAGACGCCTGACATTAAAGAAGAAGTAGCGGTTTTTAATAAACCCAGTCTGATCGGATGATATTATTAGTGGGATGACACCTTCCAATCTGCGAGCCAGAACCTTGGCTAAGATTCTAGCATCTGTGTTCAGCAATGAGATAGGCCTGTAAGAGGCACATTTGGTAGGGTCTTTCCCTTTTTTAGATATAAGAGTAATTATTGCCTCGTTGAGAGACGGGGGGAGCGAGCCCAGCTGAAAGGATTCGGCCAGAACGGTTGTCAAGTATGGCGAGAGAAGCGTGGAAAACTTCTTAAAAAATTCGGAGGGAAACCCATCTGGTCCGGGGGACTTTCCAGATTGCATTGAGGATATAGCTATGGTTATTTCTGCTTGTGTTATAGGTGCCTCCAGGGCCTTTGACAAATCCGGGGGAATAGTTGGAATGTGCAGAGAGTCAAGAAAACTCTTGATTTTTGGATCGTCCCCATCAAATTGGGAGGAGTACAGATGAGAATAGAAGTCCTTGAATGCAGTATTTATCTCTGTAGGGTCTAGTGTGACATTGCCACTTTGTGTATTAATACTTGTGATTAGTTGTTTCGACCTCCGTCCTTTTAGCTGGTTAGCTAACAGTTTTCCTGCCTTCTCGCCATGCTCATAAAATGTACTTTTGTTTTTTAGCAGAATGTTTTGAGTCTGGTGAGTAGTAAGTAGGTCAAATTTAGTTTTGAGTTCCAGTCTAGTGTTATATAGCTCAGGGGTCGGGGTCAGAGCGTATTGTGCATCAGTTCCAGAAATTTTGGATAACAGGTCTGAATGTTCTTTTTGGGACTTTCGCCTTTTGTTAACGGTGAATGAAATTATTTGTCCTCTTAGGTAAGCTTTAAGTGCATCCCAGACCATGAGAGCAGAGGTATCGGATGTGGTATTTGTTTCTAGAAAGAAGGTGATGTGATCCCCCAAGTATTTTACAAACTCATCATCAGACAGTAAAGATGAGTTAAAACGCCAGTGCCTTGTGGGCATCGGGACACCTGGGAGTGCCAGTGACATCACAACAGGCGCATGGTCAGATATAACAACACTCTGGTAAGAACAAGAGCGGACTTGGGAAAGTAGTCTATTATCAATGAGAAAATAATCTATTCGAGAATATGTATGATGAACATGGGAGAAAAATGAATACTGTTTCTCTTTTGGGTGGAGGAACCTCCATACATCTGAGATACCACACTCTGAGAGAAAGGATTGAATTTGCAGTGCTGATTTACTCACTGCACCTGGCTTGGTGGAGGAGCGATCCAGCGCCTGGTCCAGCCAGCAGTTCAAGTCCCCTCCAAGTATCAAGTGGTGCTGGCCCAGGTCGGGAAGATTAGAGAAAAGGCGGACAAAGAAGGCAGCATCATCTATATTTGGGGCATATACGTTAGCCAGGACAACGTTCATGTTAAATAGTTTCCCAGTGACGATTACAAATCTACCGTTCTTGTCAGCCGTAATATCAAGTGGTTCAAAGACTACGCCCCTTGCCACAAGGATAGAAACCCCTCTTGCTTTTGCCTGGAAGGTAGAATGAAAGTGCTGCCCCGCCCAAGATGCCAGAAATCTGTCATTGTCTGCGGAACGCAAATGCGTTTCTTGAAGGAAGATAATATCAGCGTTTAACTGCTTCAGATGATTGAGTACTTTCCTTCTTTTAATTGGGTGGTTCAGACCCTTGACATTCCAGCTCACAGTGTTAAGAGAGCGACTCATATGTTGGGAGAAAAAAGTACTGTTTGAATAGGGTTGTTTTGGTGTGGACTCCTGTCAACATTAGGAAAAAAGAAATAGACCATTGTATGTTTACTATCCACACCAGACCATTGTAAAGACAAAAAAAACAATGTGCAATTATTATAACATCCCCACCCTGTCCCAAAACCCAAGAAAGCTTCCGAAGAACTCAGAAGCAAAATAAAATTAATTAATACCCCAGAAAGCAACTGTTTTACTCAGTTGCATGCTCTCCCCAAAACTTACCATCTGCAAATCAACTTCCCTGCACTTGCTATCTCAGCCCCACATTGATACAAGTACCTCAGAATCAAAGCGTGTTCAACTTTAAATGTATGTTAACAACCTTACACACGAAGAGGTTAAACAAAAAGCAGTGCTCGGGGATGTAAATAACACACACACACACACACACACACACACACACACACACACACACACACACACACACACACACACACACACACACACACACACACACACACACACACACACACACACACACACACGATAATAACAATAATGAAATAAGTGATACAAATAAACAATGGTAAACGGCAATATTAACTAAAATAAGAAATAGTAATAATGAGTAAATAAGCATTTGGAGGATCAAAACGTGACATTCTTTTCAGGACACACACACAGCCGAGGGATTCACAACTATATGGAGCATAGGTGGCATATCTCAATGCAAATCATCTCACGAATAGAGTAACAGTGACTAGGGGTTTATTCATAACAGAAATGAATAAATAAATAGTCACAGCAATGTGATGGGAAAGCATAATAAGACTGTACCTCGACATGTATAGTATGAAAAAAAACGGCAAAGAGTGTCAAAAAGTCCTTCTCCACAGCTTTACAATATATATATATATATATTATGGAGTGATGTATGAAGCGCAACGGCGCTGATAAAACATAGATCAAACCTGCTATTAAAGTTGGCCATCACTGTTCCTCTCTAGTCGAAGACTCCGACATGTTACCCTGCAGTGTTTCTAGGAAAGATGCAGCGTCCTCCACCGATGCGAAATGCTTTTTCCCCCCGTCCTTGGTTGTGATCCGTAACCTCGCTGGATATAGCAGTGACGGTCTCAAGCCGCGTTGATAAAGTGCGGACATCACCTCCCGGTAAGCCGCGCGTTGCTCCACGATCTCTGGGCAGTAGTCTTCAAAGATAGCCACGGGCTTTCCCTGGAAAAACAGTTTCCCCCGCCGCTTCCGGGCCTCCTGAATGATCAGCTCTTTCGTCCTGAAATGATGGATGCGGGCTATTACCGCTCTTGGTCTTGACCCAGGACTTGGCTTGGCAGTCAGGGCTCTGTGTGCTCGGTCCAGTTCCGGAGCTGTAGTGAGGACTTGGTCACCCAGAAGCTCCACCAACAGTCTAAAAAAAAAGTCTGTGGGACGTGCACCCTCAATCGATTCCGGTAAGCCAGTTATCCTTATGTTATTGCGGCGGCTGCGTGACTCAAGGTCTATAGCTTTAGCCTTTAGCTTGTTGTAGCTTCCCTCCATTGCTGCGCACTTAGCCTCCAACTCTTCCATTTTGTCGCTGAGCTGATTCGCGTTAGCCTCCAGGGAGGTCAGGCGGTTACCGTGGTCTGTAACTGTCTCCTGGACAAAGTCTAATTTCGCTTCCAGAGAAGTCATAGCCGACTTAAATTCCTTGGAAAGGGCATCTCTGTGATCCTCCAGTAGCTTAACCAAGAACGGCATGCTAACTACGGCAGTAGCAGCTGCCTCGTCTCTCTTCTCCTTTTTGCTTGTTTTTGAAGCCATTTGGCCGTTTCAACTGAAAGTAGATAGTATGCGTACAATAAATAAAACAATTAAACAAAAATCCCCGCGTTGTTTACAGGTAAGAGGTTTATAAGTGAGTTGTAAGTTAAAAGTAGTGGGAGCTAGAGAAACACGCGTTTACTCCATTCCTCGTCGCCGGAAGTTCCCAATACCATCTTTTAAAGAAAGATATTCTTCATATGTCATGTTATCATGGTCCTCTTTTGTCCTAAAGACCTTACATGGATATGTTAAAGAGGAGAGCTCTTCTTCGGGAACATCCTCTCCCCTACTTTGTAACATCCAGTCATTAAGCCCATATCCATTATCCTGGTTATAATAAGGGCAGGCTACATCAGACTTGGTTTTTCTCAGATCCATGGCTAGTTTTTAACGGTCGTCCTTAGTTTTATATGATTTGCTGAGTGGGTGGGACATATTGCGTTGAGTGGGAGGCTTCATCTGTAGAAAGTACTCTGTTTGAGGAGATTTCGTAATAATGGCAGTTTGTGATTTTGAGGGTATTTCAGTGAAACAAGGCTGTTTTGAACATTTGACAGATGTATGCTTAAATTCTCTGGTAAAGTTACTGAAAGATACACTTTGTGTATAAAAGCTGAAAAGTAGATAATGAAGTACTTTGTGTCAGTAGATTTCGTTAAGAATCTTTGACAGATGTATGCTTAATTCTCTCAAGAAGGTTACCGAAAGATACACTTTTGTATTTAAAAGCTGAAAAGTAGATAATGAAGTACTTTGTGTCAGTAGATTTGGTTAAGAATCTGACTCTTAATGGCAGTTTGTCATTTTGAGGGTATTTCAGTGAAACAAGGCTGTTTTGAACATTTGACAGATTTATGCTTAAATTCTCTGAGAAAGTTACCGAAAGATACACTTTTCTTTTTAAAAAAGCTGAAAAGTAGATAATGAAGTGTGCTTTGTGTGTATAGACACACAGCAAACACTGGAAAACACAACAAGAAGGACTGTAATACACATGTATCAGACACACTCCCCTTGCTATAATGATGACAACAGTTTTTAGATGTAAAAAAAACACTTTTTTAATTTTTTCACACACAAAATCAATAGTTATACTGATTGTAACATCCCCAGGACAGTCTCCAGCTTAGAATTCCCCATATTACTGGAGATATCATGATGGAGTTTTTTCACTTCAGTCAAAATATTCACGTGTATGCTGTTTTCAACACACAGATGCATTACATCTACAAACAGAGCATACAATGAGAGCACATGATGCACTTTTGATGTTTGTTTCATTTCTGAGATAATGTTACAGAATGTTTCGGAAAATGAAGATTCCAGGACCACTTTAAATGTTTCGTTTACAATCGTTTCCCAATGACCCGGAATAGTACTGCCAGAACGAACCATATCCAAAATGTCTTCCAGTTTACAAACTTCGGCCATTCTTTTTACACGGGGTCACTACTCGTTCTGTTTTCAATCGTCCCCATCATCACACTTATTAAACGGGTAATGACTACATTATGATCAATATATACAGAGCGTTTTGCATAGTAGTTTCCCATTTTTTATTTTACTTAAAGAAAAAAGTCAATGTATCGAACAAGTCCCTGGCTTCTCCATCCAACTGCTGGTTGTTAGTCTTCTTCTTCTCCATCCAACTCGGCATGGATCTTTTCAAGTCTCTCCTTGAGGCGTCTGCAATTTTTGAGATTGTGAAGAAAAGCCTCCGAAGCGCCTTGGATCCTCCAATCATCCGTGAAAATGTCTTTATCATTAAGAGTCTGGTCGATCTCAGTAATGAAGTCGGTGAGCCAGAGTCTTTTCATTAACGCATTGTAATTGTTTCTGAAGTAAAAATCGGACATGTCATTCAGAAAATCGTGTTGCCTCTGGCCAGGGTGACTGACTCGGCACCCGTTGCATATTTCTTCTCTGTACCGATGTATCACCCTCTCCACAATATCAACCAACACCGCTTTCACTGTGTCCATAAACAGAGACGTTTTGGCCCAAGGAGCAAAATCAGCAGCAGCAGTAGTATTGCAAGATTCGGGTTTCCCCCTTGGTGGTGTTGATGGTAGTCCAGTAGTCTGTTCCTGGCTGCAACTCACGGGGGGAGTCTTGGCTTGTCTCTGCTCCATGGCTCGTTTACAACGGTCGTCTTAGCGAGGTCCTTCGTTTTAGATGATTTGCTGAGTGTAGGGTGGGGCTTATTGCGTTGAATGGTGGTAGTCAATTATAGAATTGAGAGTTTTTAGAAAAAAAGTTCTTTAAGCGTTGTAGCTTTTTCATCTCATCTCCAGCAATAGGTCATCATTTAAGAACAAGTAATAGTTTTGTCAAGATTCTACAGAAAAAAAGTCAGAAAAGTATAGAATGTCAGAAATATGGAAAAGTCATTGTGTACAAATAGTATGTTGAAAATCAAAAAAGAAAACTCAATTCAATACAATTTAATGAATATTTTACCCTGTTCTAAAGTTTTGCACCGTTAAAGAAAAACCCCTTCCTTACCAAGTACTTCATATTATACCCTTTGTTAAGTGTTGCGTACATCAGGGTGTATCTCAAAGTATCTTGGTAACATAAAATAACTAAAATATGTAAGTTTATCAGAAAAGAAAAAACCTTGTTTATCTGAGTGTTGCATACACCAAAGTGTGTCTAAAAGTATCTTAGTAACACAAGAAAAAGAGAAGAAAGCGTTAATGTTAACAAAAACTGGATTGTTCCACTGAAATAATTAATAAATAATTTCAAAAAGTGCTCTTAAAAAGAACAAACGTATTCAGATAAAAGTATTTTGTTAGACTATTAAGTCCACGATGATTACATGTAACCCCTAACCCATTTGTATTATATGTTTGTTTTCCTAATAAAGCCAGAGTCACCTGAAATAATTTTGCCATGGTTGTAATGAAGGACTGAGCGTTGATTCTGTTTGCTTTGATACATCTTTGATTTCGTCTGCATCAACCCAGTTGTTGAATTTTTCGGGCCAATTATGCCAAGATACAAACATTTGTTTTTTCCCTCTCACCACACGCCTTTTTAGAATTGTCTCGACTTGAAAAGCCTTGTCATTGGCTATCTTCACATTTTGTAACTCTTTCTCATAAAAAGTCCCCTTGTAAGCCTTCAGACACCGTAAATAGTTCGTCAGTATAACTCTGCTCATATTTTTTTTCGAATACTCCTCTCAATTTGGATATCCTTACAAGCTCCCCCTCCTTAAAGTTCATTTTGACAGCAGCTTTTTTACGAAGGCTGGTCCATACGTTTCTCCATTCTTCAGATTGTAGAAATGCAGTTCATTAGCCATATAGTTGTAGCGGTCTGAGTACAAAAACTCTGTTTCTTACAAAATGCACCCTAGCAGGCTTGTGCAAAGTATATGCGTCCTGCTCAGATAAATATTCTCTGACTTTCTCTACATTTATTTGTTTACCCATTTCATTCTGTACAGCTCTATGGAGTTTATCCACACCTCCTAAACTCCCTGGATTAGATGGAGTGTAATACACCCTATGCATAACACGTTTCTCAGACATGTTTCCTGTTACAGCCCGATGAGGTAATGAGTACAACAGTTTTTTCTTACAATGCATTTTATTGATATGTATATACAACATTTCTCCAAGCAGAGAATAATAAAAGGAAGGACACACTATATCAAGTAAAATTAAAATAAAACATACTTTAACGAAAAAGTATCAAAAATAAATAAAAACTCTTCCTAATGCTGCCGGAAGGCCCAAGCTGCTCTTGTAATCTTCAGTTGGGTCTCGTCGTTCTCTACAAGCTGTTCGTATAGCTTCTCGATTTTAGCCTCAAAGAGTCTGGTGTTTCTGAGGTTGTACAGAATCGCCTCGGTAGCTCCAAAGACTCTCCTCTCCGACACATGAAGGTGGTTCTGGTGCAGAGCGTCCCGAATGGCTGGAATGAAACGAACGGTCCATAGTCTCTTTACCACTTCATCATAGTTTCGATCCAGATAGTATTCACCGGTAGGGAATAAACACTCGTGCTGCATCTGACTGGGGTGATCGACTTGACATCCGTTACATGTTTCCTTTCTGTAAAGGTACACGACTCTATCCAACAGATGAACTACAACTGCTTTTACCGTATTCAGGAATGCCGATGTCCTAACACGTTCTGTAGCATCACCCTCGGGAGCACAAGGAAAGCATGGCGAATCAATGCCTACTGCTGTTGATTCCTCTGGAGACTCGGGTGGAGTAGATGGAGGTTGAGGCATATCCAGCCACCCCGTGATATCAATACCCGCCATATAGTTGTCGAGATCTGGTGTCCAAATTGTTGGTGAGGATGGCGGTCCTGTAGGCGTTTGATCCATGCTGCAGGTCGTGGGGAGAGACTTGGTTTTTCTCAGATCCATGGTTGCTGCTCTCTAAAAATGTCCTTGCGGGGTCCTGCTGAGGTGGGTGGGACTTGTTATGTTGATTGGGGGGGCGGAGTCCTCTGCAAACGTGAGGGTCTTTTTCACCAGTATAATGTCCATCGATGTCTGACTCTGTTTAAAAAGTTCTTTAAGCTTTGTAGCTTTTCCATCAATCATTTCCAGCCATGCAGTCAGAGGCACCCTCAAGGACGTTTGAAATACCCCGCAGGTAGAATTAAAATACTCCAAAACAAAATCATCAGAGGGGTCCTTACCCAACGTCACCAAACGGCTTGAGCGGTAATACCAACGCCCAGAGGGTCCGCTTTTAGTTTCCCAGACGGTGCTTGTCAGGACTCTTCTCCCTTCTGGCTGTGTGGGAATATCTCCTTCTTCTTCCTTCACATTGAGGGGTAACGATGCAAACTCTTCTTTAATCTCGCATGCTGTTTGTGTTTCTTTGCTTTTCTTTGCAAATATCTTGTACACCGGTGGTTCCACGATGGTTTCTTGATGCACTACTTCTTCCGATACAATGGTTGCGTGTAGATCTCGGGAAGACACCAGAGTTAACACAGCCCAATCTGTTGAGGTCAGTGTCGCTTTAAAACTACGGGGTCCATACGTTTCTCCACTCTTCAGATTGTAGAAATGCAGTTCATTAGCCATATAGTTGAATATATAACCCCAAACATCGCCATTTTTCAGAATCCATTCTTCGTGAAGTTCTTCGGCTGTAGGCGTCTGAACCCGGCATACAAACTGCATTCGTTTCTTGATTGGAGCACCCAACGGATGGCTGTAAGTTGTCACCGGTGTCTCGCTGATTAAACTCATATCAAGACGTTTCTTGGCCATTTTCTCTCGACTTGAAAAATATTGAAGAGTGACCAAAAGACGCTGGCTTTTTATTTAAACAACCTCTAACGCGAGAGGGGTGAGGGGCGGGGAAAGTGTGTGTGTGTGTGTTCCCCCTCCCCTCGACCACCATATGGTCTCTCCCCTCATGTCCTGTTCGCAAAAACAGAGGCTGACTTTTTTAAAATATATGTTTTTTTTTAGATGCTTTACTTTGATTAATTTCATGTTATTTGCAAGTATTTGTAAGTTACATTCAATACTGTATACAGGATTAACCACACAGGAAGTGGTTAGGAGGCGGGACATATATCCTATGCATACTAGTTGATTGAAACAACGGCATTTGATTTTTCTCATTTTTTTAATTTTAATTTAATTTTGTAAACCGGAAGTGGGGGCGGGACATCTGCCGGAAGTGGGGGCGGGACATCCGGTCAAACGGGGGCGGGACTTCCGGTCAAAAGAGGCGGGACTTCCGGTCAAGCAGGACAGGACTTCCGGTCAAAAGGGCCGGGACTTCCGGTCAAAAAAGGCGGGACTTCCGGTCAAAAATGCCAAAAGGGGGCGGGGCGACCTGTCACATTTCATGCATACTAATGAGACGAACATGGCATTTGTATAACTACTCTGGCTCCAAAATGGTGGAATGAGCTCCCCATTGAAATCAGGACGGCAGAAAGCTTACACACCTTCCGGCGCAGACTGAAAACTCATCTCTTTCGACTCCACCTCGAGCGATAGAATTACGAACAAAGAACTGCTAACAGAGCACTTATATACTAATAAAGGACTGGTTTATCTAAAGCCAGTTGAGTAGCACTTGAAATGATTGGCTCTATGAAACCTGATGTACTTATATGATTCTGTTTTCCTCAAGGTTGTGTCTTCCTGGTCGAATGTACTTATTGTAAGTCGCTTTGGATAACAGCGTCAGCTAAATGCAATGTAATGTAATAAATGTGTATTGAAACGTGCGTTTTATACACCCACAGAAACACAGAAACGCAGAAACACAGAAACGCAGAAACACAGACACGCAGAGACGCAGAAACACAGACACACAGAAAACACTAGTATGGTTTTTGTGTTTTCAGAGTTTTCTGTGTGTCTGTACACACAAAGCACAAATCATTTAAAACAAACCCTGAATCAAATTTAGAGAGGACCATTAAGAGTCAGATGCTTGACGAAATCTACTAAAACAAAGTACTTCATTATCTACTTTTCGGCTTTTATACACAAAAGTGTATCTTTCAGTAACTTTCTCAGAGAATTTAAGCATAAATCTGTCAAATGTTCAAAACAGCCTTGTTTCACTGAAATAGCCTCAAAATCACAAACTGCCATTAATGTCACGATGCTCATGTCATGTCACACTTCTATGTCTAGGTTTGGGTGTTTTTGCTGTTCTATTTCGTATGAGGCTTCGCCCTCTAAGGCTATCGCTATTGGGTAATCCCACTGCACATGTGCAGCACTGACAGACTTAATCCACGCCCACCTATAACGCGGGCCCCACCTCTGGCCTCACTTCTGTATAAATAGGAAGAAGGCCCGTCCAACTGCTCCCACTTTTCTTCAGCACTCCGTAGTAGCAGAAGCACTGTAGCAGGCACATTAGAAAACAAAGATTCCTCCCGTAAAAAGCTTTGTTTCTAGTGGAAAGATGGAGATGGGGCAGGTAAGTCAGAGCTGCGTCCGGAGTTGCCTTTCATGTGAGGCGGGCTACATAATGAGCTTTGACAAACACTCACAGTGTGAGTCCTGCTTGGGGTTAAAGCATGCGAGAGCTGCTCTCTCCCCACAGGTGTCATGCTCGCTATGTGCCCGGCTCCCTCTGGCCCTCAGACAGCAGAGAGCGGACGCTCTCGCTGCAGCTGAGGTCGGGGATGATTGGGCAGTCCAGGAGGATTACTCCGTGGACGAGGCCCTGGATTTCCTGGATCCGTGTGGAGGGCACGAGTCGGATGACTACGCCCCCTCCATTCATGGATCACCAGGTGGTTCCCCCATCATCTCCCTCCTCCGGACGGAGGAGGCAGAGCGGGGTCCCGGTCTAGATCCGGCACACGGACCAGTGGTCTCTCTCTCCGCCGTCACGGCTCTGCCGTCGATTGGCGGAATTCTCCAGGAGCTTCCGGAGATTATCGCTAAGGCGGCCGCCTGGCGAGATCTCCCCGTTCCCCCAGCTCAGGAGAGCACGTATTCGGATGATATGTCCGGGGGGGGTTCTCCCAGGTTCAGAGGGTCAAGAGTGATCCGATCTGGCCACGCTTCCCGCCCATCAGGAAATACCAGGAGGGAGCGGCAGCGAACCCCAGGACATTGAGGGCCCCTATATCCACCTACATTCCCCTTACAAGGGTAGAAGGATTTACGGATAAGGGTTTTCCGCCCGTGCCTCCTCTTGAGCCGAGTCTCACAACGTTTTTTGGAGCTAAGCAGGCCAGCACGGTTGCCGGACGGCGACCCATGTTGACTGCCTCCAGGGATCAGTTTGTCGCCCGGCAGACCGACAGGATGCACCAGTGTGCTTCCCAGGCGTCAGCGGCGGCAAACAACATTGCATTGCTGGTGAATTCCATGGTGCGTTTAACTGAGCAGTCCGACACCATGTCCTCAGTGGAGGCTGAGGAGATTGGTAAGGCTGCCAGCACTGCACTCACCCTGAGCGCAGCAGTCGCAGTTTCGCAGTCGCGGATTGCGACATGGGCGACTCAGGTCCACCGGTTCCTCTGGCTGCAGCAGGGAGCTATACCGGAGGGTGCAGGGAAGGAGCTGATAGAGGCTCCAATCAGTCCGGACGGATTGTTTGGACCTCAGTTCCACACCATGGTGGAGTCAATGAAGTCTGCATCGGAGCAAGCAGACGACATACGACGTCACGTCGGCTGGCTTCAGCCGGTCAAACGTCCCCAGCAACAGCAGCGACAGCAGCGCCCGCAGCACCTGCAACAGTCTCAGCAGGGGCAGCGCGGGCAGCGGCGAGATCAGCAGCGGCGCCAGAATTGCCCTTCGGCGGCTGCGGGGGCACCATCCCATATCTCCGCTCCCCCGCCACAGCAGGCGGTGAGTAGGAGAGGAACGAAGTACCCCCGCTCCTGGTCTGCTCCTCCGAGAGAGCCTCCGAGGAAGCAGAGCCGAAAGTGACTTTTTGGGGGGGATGTGCGGGAGTATACTTTCAATAAAAATGTTGAAAGTTACAACAGTGTGTCTGTAGCAGCAGTTTCTCACATTTCCCCCACACTAGTCAGGCCGGTTGTTGTTAATCAGTCGATTAACAGACAACAAGGTTCGCTGCATAAGCCAGCTGTTTGTAACCTGTCGGTTAACAGGTTAACAGGCTTGCCGTTTGAGCAGGCTGCCTCTGACCTGTCGGTTAGCAGGCGGCAGGGCTCGCTGCACAAGCCAGCTGTATATAACCAGCCTTCAGTCACCTGAATTAATTTTGTCTCCAGACCTTTTTATTTTTATTTTTTACATTTTGTAACAATCTTTAAAAATGTGTAGAGAACAAACACTGTGGTTAAAATGAGTGTCTTTATGACGTCTCTCACACAGTTGGTATTTTTCACAAAATTCATTTTTAAACACATCATCTTGATACAGAGATAACACATTTTCGTAAGACCTTTTACATAGGTAGAGAACACAATGCTTTTCTTTGAGGGGTCCTTAGTTTTAAATGATCTGGTGAGGAGGGTGTGACTTGTTATGTTGAGTGGGAGGCGGAGTCCTCTGCAAAAGTGAGAGTCTTTTTCACCAGTCAAACCTTTTTTGTTGCATACAGCAAATTCTAATATTACCCCCATACAACCTCATATAACTTCATATTGGGTTTCCTTGTAGTTGTGTAAGTAATTATAAAAAAGACAAAAGATCATGGGGCAATAGGATATTTTATTATTTCCCTCTTTACGTATTTAAAAAGTACAAAACCGGGGGGAAATCTGCCACTTCCTCACAGAGCCCCTCCTCCAACACACATGAACGCGCGCACATGGCCAAAAGAGGGCACGAGGTAAGTTTGTGCACAGATCTTCGGCTGTAGGCGTCTGAACACCGCACAGATGCTGCATTTGTTTCTTGACTGGCGCTCCGAACGGATGGCGGTAAGTTGTCACAGGCCTCTCGCTGATTAAACCCATATCGAGGCGTCTCTTGGCCATTTTTCTTTTTTAAAAGGTGACTTGGTAAGTGGAAATGACTGTCTTTTTTATTTAGTTTGAGCATATTTCTATTTTCACCTAATTTCACCCCCCACTATTTGCTGGCGTCATAGCCAAAGGAAGGGGTGGAGAAAAGGGGGAGAGGCGTGGGCTGGGAGGGGGCGGGGGGCTAGACAGTCTCACGCATAACTTCAAAGAGACACCTAGATTAACATCAAAGGCTTATAACAAACCAGTGTGAAATCACACCTGCCTGTTATTATGGCATCAGTTAATTCAATTAAACGTTTTTGTTTTTTAGTAAACGAACAGTAAGAAATTATATGGCCCCTTAAGAACGCCTTCAAACTTTCCCAGATGGTACTATAAGTAACATCAGTAGTTATATTTGTTTTGAGAAAAATATCAATCTGCTTCGAAATGTACTGAACAAATCCCTCATCAGATAGCAAGAGAGCGTTAAACCTCCATGAATAAACTGAGTTTTGATTTGGGAAACTGAGCTCTAAAACCAGAGGACTATGATCAGATATCACAATACTATTATATGTGCATGCTTTGACATTAGATAATAGCTTTTTGTCAACAAAAGAATAATCAATACGCGAATACGTTTGATACACTGGAGAAAAAAAGGAGTATTGCCTAGTCGATGGAAAAAGAAATCGCCAAGCGTCAACAACCCCATAGGTATCCAAATTAGGGCTGCAACAAACGACTAATTTGATAGTCGATTAATCTATCGATTAATGAAACGATTAATCGACTATTCGGACTATTATGCCTTGCACAATTTCTCAAACGCTCTGATTTAGCCATCAACTTTTAGATTTAGCTTGAGGTTGTTTTAGGCATGTGGAAACTAACAATGAAGACAATAAAGATGAATACTTGATTAAAAAATACATATTATTAAATTAACTAAACAAATTGTTTACAAAATGAACATTGCTTTTCATTTAAATTAAATAAATAATATTTCACATCAAAAGAAACAACAGTGTTTTAGCAAATAATAAATAATGTGATGACAGAATTGTAAACAGAATAGCTGAAACTTTAACAAACTAACTAATTCAGTTACCTCAAATCATTACCCCATGTTTGTATAATGTAGTTAACTCCGTGTGTTGCTGCTAGCATACATAACACCTGACGTGGAAACGTTCCTCGTGGACGGAGCTACAGAGCTACTAGAAAGACAGTGGAACCTGGTGCATTCCTCCGTCTGAATGTGGAGCACTTTTGCTAAATGTTTAGACAGATTGCTTGTGTTACCGCCCTCACATGCTAAACTCTTATTACACTTTTGGCAACGAGCAACGAGATGGGTAAAGTTTAACCACACCTCGGAGCGGCGTTCTCTCCGCCACATCCGCAGTGTGTTGCTACATGTAGCAGCTGCGTGTGTGTAAACGGCCCCGCCCCCTCCCACACAGACCAGGGAGAGAGATCTCGTCTGATCGAAAATACATCATAGATGCATTTGTTTGTCTTTTTACATATTATAAACGAGCTGGCCACACTAAGACTGCGATATAATGTTTTTGTATCAATAATACATGACATATATTTTTTAAATGTCTCCAGTACCAATAACGTTGTAGCTTAACGGCGCGTAAAACGCACGTGATGACGTCACCAACGAATCGACGACTGAATTAGTTGGCAACTAATTTGGTAATCGATTTTAATCGATTAAGTCGATTAGTTGTTGCACCCCTAATCCAAATATGACTGTAAAACTAGAGAGGACTTTGAGACTGGCGAGGCTCTTGTGGAGGAACGGTCTAATGTAGGATTCATGATCGTATTCATGTCACCCCCCAGTATTAATTGGTGAGTATCAATACAAGGTAATGAGTGAAGAAATGTTCGAAAAAAATCACTATCATCACAATTGGGGGCGTACACATTAGCTAAAATTAGAGGGGTGTTAAATAATGAGCCTACCACAACTACATAACGGCCACTTGGATCAGCGGTTACATCAGAGACCACAAACAAAGTTGATTTATGAACAAGAATCGCAGTAACCCTAACCTTATTATTAAATTTAGAATGAAACATTTGTCCCACCCAATCTCTCTTAATTTTAGGATGATCTTGAATTTTGAGGTGTGTTTCTTGGAGAAACGCAATGTTCACTTTGAGTTGTGAGAGATGGGAGAATACTTTGTTACATTTGGTTGGGTGATTAAGTCCTCTAACATTCCAGCTGATAAGATTAATATTGCATCCACCCTTTCTTAAAGTTGAGGAAGTAGGAACTGCCATCAACATTTACCGGAGGGGGAAATATGAAGAATAACGTGGTACTTTTGGTGATACATTTGAATTAGCATCGCAACTATAGTCAACCTTAATACAACAAACAGAGACCAAGTAAAAACAGACAGAAAAAAAACAAAAAGCAAAAACATCAACCCCACCCTCCCCATTATCCTCAGTATCATCCTCTCTAGAGAAACGACACAAGACTCCCAAAGCTTCCTAGCTTTCCCTGAGATCAATACACACTCCTAACCTCAAACACTGTCCCTTTATTAATAATGTGTTTGAACTATAATCCTTAGGCTAAACCAATGACTATATGCATGCAATACACTAATAAAGAGAGTCAACAAAACGGAGAGAAGAAAAACAAAAACATCAGCAAATGTAGGTGAAAATAACAATACAAATAAAAAGGACACCTTTAAATCACAGCCATACGTTGCGATTACAGTGTAAAACAACTGTGGACTTGCAACGTGGTTACCCGGACCACCCGGTGAACAAAAGCGAGCACACTACAGCGAGACCTGCCCTTTAACCCTGTGACGTCGGTTTGTTGACAAAAGGAGCTTTAGCAAAAGAGCTAACAGATAACCCGGCAACCAGTTCCACAATTATGCCCTATATAACACCAAATAACTGCATTTTAGAACATGGGTGAAATCAAAAGTGTACCTCACTTTAAAGAATAAAAATAAAAAATGTACACCGGTAATTAAATCCAATCCAATGAATGGAAATAATGTGACAACTAAACGTTAATGCGTGTCGCTGCTTTACAACGTTTCCAATAAGTAAACAGACTCACGTCGGGCTTAGGCTTCAGCTGAATCAATTGAGAGGACCGTTAATAAGGTCCTTGAAATAATTAGTGAGTAGTTTCGAATTAGCTTCTTTTTTCCCTTCTCTCCAACTCACATTCAGGCTGGTCGGAACTTGGCCATGACAAAGTCCTTTGCCGCTTGCGGGTTTTCAAACATCTTCGTCTGCCCGTTAAAGGAGATCCGAAGACGAGCTGGATACAGGAGACCGCACCGGACACCCTCTTCTTTACGCAGGAGTTCTTTCACTTCGCTGAATGCCGCTCTGCGTCTGCTCAGGTCGGCGCTGTAGTCTGGGAAGATGAGGATCTGTTTTCCTTGGAACTCCAGCCGTCCCTTCTGCCTGGCCAGGCGCTGAATCCGCTCCTTCTCCTGAAAGTAATGAACCCGAAGGATGAACGGGCGCGGTCTGTCCCCCTCTCGAGGAACCTTAGCTGTAGCTCGATGAGCCCTGTCCAGGATCGGGGGCTGCTCTAAGCCGTTAGGACCTCCGAGAACCTCGTGTAGGAGTCCGGCGATAAACTGTGTAGGGTTTCCCTTCTCCAAACCCTCTGGCACTCCTATGATACGTAAATTGCACCGTCTTCCCCTGTTTTCCAAGTCATCCGTCTTCTCCTGTAGCTTCTTGTAGTCACTGTTCAGGTTAGCGTAACGCGTCTCCATTGCCTGCAAGCGGGCATCAAAGCTGTTCAGCCCTTCTTCGTGGGCACGTAGTTTGTCATGGCATTCATCCAGAGCTCTTCTACATCAACATGTGTCCCCTCTTCCTCATGTCTCTTCTTCATCAACATGTGTCCCCTCTTCCTCATGTCTCTTCCACATCAACATGTGTCCCCTCTTCTTCATGTCTCTTCTACATCAACACATGTCCCCTCTTCTTCATCAACATGTGTCCCCTCTTCTCCATCAACATGTGTCCCCTCTTCTTCATGTCTCTTCTACATCAACATGTGTCCCCTCTTCTCCATGTCTCTTATACATCAACATGTGTCCCCTCTTCTTCATGTCTCTTCTACATCAACATGTGTCCGCTCTTCTTCATGTCTCTTTTACATCAACATGTGTCCCCTCTTCTTCATGTCTCTTCTACATCAACATGTGTCCCCTCTTCTTCATGTCTCTTCTACATCAACATGTGTCCCCTCTTCTCCATGTCTCTTCTACATCAACATGTGTCCCCTCTTCTTGATGTCTCTTCTACATCAACATGTGTCCCCTCTTCTTCATGTCTCTTCTACATCAACATGTGTCCCCTCTTCTTCATGTCTCTTCTACATCAACATGTGTCCCCTCTTCTTCATGTCTCTTCTACATCAACAACATGTGTCCCCTCTTCTTCGTGTCTCTTCTACATCAACATGTGTCCCCTCTTCTTCATGTCTCTTCTACATCAACATGTGTCCCCTCTTCTTCATGTCTCTTCTACATCAACATGTGTCCCCTCTTCTTCATGTCTCTTCTACATCAACATGTGTCCCCTCTTCTTCATGTCTCTTCTACATCAACAACATGTGTCCCCTCTTCTTCGTGTCTCTTCTACATCAACATGTGTCCCCTCTTCTTCATGTCTCTTCTACATCAACATGTGTCCCCTCTGTGGAAAGAGACTCTGAAAGTTTCAGGAACAAAGATTCTCTCTCTTTTTGATCCATTTCTATAAAAACCTGTCTGAAAATGAGCTGATCAGATTTTGGCCACTTTATGATGTCATAACGATGTTTTGTCTTGTGTAACCATTAGCCAATCACCAACCAAGCCTCGGTCATACGCCTTCTCCAAGTCTACAAAACACATGTAGACCGGATAAGCGTACTCCCAGGCCCCCTCCAGGATCCTTGCGAGAGTAAAAAGCTGATCCGTCGTTCCACGACCAGGACGGAATCCGCATTGTTCCTCCTCAATCTGAGGTTCGACAATCGGCCTGACCCTCCTTTCGAGTACCTTGGAGTAAACTTTCCCGGGGAGGCTGAGTAGTGTGATGCCTCTGTAATTGGCACACACCCTCTGATCCCCCTTTTTGAAAAGGGGAACCACCACCCCGGTCTGCCACTCCTTCGGTACTGTTTCCGACTTCCACGCAACGTTGATGAGACGTGTCAACCATGACAGTCCCTCAACACCCAGAGCCTTCAGCATTTCTGGGCAGATCTCATCCACCCCCGGGGCTTTTCCACACATCCTTAAAAACAAAAAGAATGTCTTAAAATGTAAATAAAATAAAAAAATCTTAAAAATGACTTTTTATTGACATTTTAAGTACCCTTACTTACAATTATTTTGTATCAGTAAGATTACATTAATTCTAGGCACACCCTAAAAATAAATTATCTCGGGGCATGACAGTGAGTCAGCATTTTACCACATCGCATCGCAAGTTCCCTCTTCTCGAAGTCAACTGTTTCAAAAATAAATTATTATTATTAATAATAATTTGATAAATTATCAAATTATTATTAAATTATGAATGTGTTTTTGGTTGGATGCCTATAATAAGTGTTGTGGGTAATACGCGCTGAAGAGATTGTTGCTGTTTTGATCGTTGTCATATGTCAGTAAATACCCCACAGGTTAATGTCAGAATTTTGCAAGTTTGGAAAACACTTACTGTACGTTAGTTATTTTGTTCTTCAAATTCACTAAAACAGTGAATACCTAAGTCTAGTAGTAGATAGATGGTATGATTTAGTTTCCTTTCAGAAATATTAAAACAGTTTTTAAATGTATTAAACTTGCACCACACTGGGTTTCACAAAGTCTGATAAACGGTCACACACATTTCCTATCTGTAAATGGGACCCTGAAGGCAGAAGCTACGACTGACTCATGTTGACCCTGTTTGTCAGAACAGATATGAAGCAACTTAATACCTTGGGTCTGCAATGCCGTCAAAGGCTTACAATCACACCCCAGATATTCCTAACGAAAACATCATACGTCATATCTAATAGAATGTAACTCCACAGGTTTCTTTCCCTAGTGGAAACCGTAAAGTATGAATCAGCTATTGAAGGGGTGGTCACATCTTACACATATGGGACAAAACATTACACATACGAATCATGTATGTCTTTGTTACAAAGCAAGGCATCGGAAGCGTCACACAATATTCGATGACAAATAGAAATATGCATGTGTTAGATGTAAATTGAAAAAAAGAGACCATGTATAAAACATGGGTTGGACAATGTGAAGGTAACGAGTCTCAAAGATACTACATGTTAAAGATAAAAGAGGACCAGCCCCTTGTATATAAGACTGTATGAAACCTAAATAGTATAATATATATAACTCTGGTGTAATTCAGACCAAAGAAAAACACTTTTAAAACATCTGGCTGTTCTCATTCTCTCCTGAAAGTATGGAAATTCTAGCATTTTCTTATAATACGTACACAAGAGCTGAACAAAGACAAAACAGCTCGGTGCAGTGAAATCCAATCATCCAAATGGAATGTTAAGCAACAGGTTTCTGGTTGAATGAGCTTTTAAAGGATGGCCAAACCTCACACAGAGCAGACACACGTTACTCATCAGATCACCTACGACTCTTTTCAGAGCCCTGCTTTGTGTGGATATAATGAAAAAATATTTGTAATATATTTGTGTTGACCAACCTATAATCATTCTGCTAAACAATGGCTATACAACTTTATCTTAATTCAATATTGAATCAGTGTACTGGAGGCACACAATGTGTTTACTTCAGCCAGCATGACTTCAAAGCTTTTCAGCGTGTATTGTGCTCCACTACATGTACTCACTCATATTACCTTTTACATACAGAAACACACAGTGATATCATAAGCTAAATACGCTAAGTTAAGTACGATGCAGAACTGTACTAGTGATCAAACCACTATTTAACAAAGTATATACAATTGACTACGACAGTAAAATGCTCTCACATGTTTTTGTTAGTAATTAAAGATAGAATAATCGATTATAATATAATAGTGTCAAAAGAGCCATTCTGCATACTGAGTACTTTATCTTTTGATGTATTCAGTACATTGTAACCCTTTTAGTGATAATACTTTTGTACTTTGACTGAAGTAACATTTTCAACTTAGGACTTTTACTTCATAATGGAGTTGTATTACTTAGGTAAATGGTTTTTTCAATAATGCTGTAGAAAGTATAATTTATTTAACTCCAGACCAAATAAACTGATGCCACCTTTAAGACATGTGGCTGTTCTGATTAGCATTAATCCC
The DNA here is from genome assembly GCF_902827115.2 of Pseudochaenichthys georgianus. Taxonomy (NCBI): domain Eukaryota; kingdom Metazoa; phylum Chordata; class Actinopteri; order Perciformes; family Channichthyidae; genus Pseudochaenichthys; species Pseudochaenichthys georgianus. The sequence continues at coordinate 3,763,714 of NC_047513.1, read as the reverse complement.
TTCTGTTGTGAACGTGTGGAACTTCTTATCTCTTCTTCTTCTACAAAAACAAATAAGAATTCAACACAAACAAACTGCACCAAAACAAACAGTGTTACGATGACACCACATATTTCCCCACGGAAATACGTACATGTCCTGTCTAAGAACAATGTCACTTGACAGGTTTCTCTAAATATATGGAACCTAAAAAGCATCATACCTGAACTATTAAAGGTATGGTCACGCCTGAGAGGGGATACGCGCACCCACACCGCCTGATGTCGTCCCACCTGCTTTGTGAGGATATAAAAGCTGCTGTGTTCATCACAGACCCACCAAGCAGCAGAGGGGAGAGAAGACCTGAACGCCTCACAATACAAAAGTAAGTGTTTAAAGCTGAATTTATTATTTCATTACTGAAAAACTGAAACGATGACTTAAATCTATCATGTCCAGAGATTTCACATGACTGTATTAGGTTGGTTGAAAGCAATAATATAACGTTTAGGTACAATTAAGTCAAAATTGGTTTGGTTCAACTTGATATTTTACTTTGAACTAACCTAATACAGTTGTGAGGAATTTAGCGTTTTAGAAAAGGACTCTGAATATAAGAAGAGACAATAACAATGTAGTTAATGAAGCAAGTAGTTGCCTTTACTTAACGGAATCTAACTCAAATCATGTCTTTTTTTGACAGCATAACACTTTGCCATAATGATGATGATGATGATGATGATGAAGATATGTGTCGTCTTTCTGCTGTGTGTTGGTAAGTTTGAGAAATTAACCCACAGAAATTCACAAACAATGACTTTAAAATGAAGAATCACAATCTGAATGTTATACTGATCATCCAAAACATTTCAACAGCCTCAGGCATCGCACAGACAACCACAGTGGCCCCTGCAGCAGTTACCACAATGGCCCCAGCAGCAGTTACCACAGTGGCCCCAGCAGCAGTTACCACAGTGGCCCCTGCAGTAGTTACCACAGTGGCCCCAGCAGCAGTTACCACAGTGGCCCCAGCAGCAGTTACCACAGTGGCCCCAGCAGCAGTTACCACAGTGGCCCCTGCAGCAGTTACCACAGTGGCCCCAGCAGCAGTTACCACAGTGGCCCCTGCAGCAGTTACTACTGTGGCCCCAGCAGCAGTTACCACAGTGGCCCCTGCAGCAGTTACCACAGTGGCCCCTGCAGCAGTTACCACAGTGGCCCCTGCAGCAGTTACCACAGTGGCCCCTGCAGCAGTTACTACTGTGGCCCCAGCAGCAGTTACCACAGTGGCCCCTGCAGCAGTTACCACAGTGGCCCCTGCAGCAGTTACCACAGTGGCCCCTGCAGCAGTTACCACAGTGGCCCCTGCAGCAGTTACCACAATGGCCCCTGCAGCAGTTACCACAGTGGCCCCAGCAGCAGTTACCACAGTGGCCCCTGCAGCAGTTACCACAGTGGCCCCAGCAGCAGTTACCACAGTGGCCCCTGCAGCAGTTACCACAGTGGCCGCAGCAGCAGTTACCACAATGGCCCCTGCAGCAGTTACCACAGTGGCCCCTGCAGCAGTTACCACAATGGCCGCAGCAGCAGTTACCACAGTGGCCCCAGCAGCAGTTACCACAGTGGCCCCTGCAGCAGTTACCACAATGGCCCCTGCAGCAGTTACCACAGTGGCCCCTGCAGCAGTTACCACAATGGCCGCAGCAGCAGTTACCACAGTGGCCCCAGCAGCAGTTACCACAGTGGCCCCTGCAGCAGTTACCACAATGGCCGCAGCAGCAGTTACCACAATGGCCCCTGCAGCAGTTACCACAATGGCCCCTGCAGCAGTTACCACAATGGCCCCAGCAGCAGTTACCACGGCGGCCTCCTCTGCGGCGGTCATCAGAACCTGCTTCCTGTCAGTGGCTGCAGCTCTCACTGCGGCTTTGAGTTAAGAACTGGAACGAGAGACTCAAAACACGCACTGAGTATTTATGAAGGATTTAACTTACCCTGTAATGTATTTATTCACTGTTTCATAATGTATCATATACCTAAGTTGGATGTCTTGCATTTGAGCATTCTTTGACTGATCTTGTCTCTAAACACACATGTATTTTTATAACAGATCTTATTATGCACTGATTGACTTTAAAGTTTTAAATTCAAAGAACGGAAGTGTCTCTTTTTTAATGCAGGATGATCGTTGTTTGTCATAAACGAAGCGTGTTGTAACCTGTATCGATGGCATTGCGTGAAACACTTGATATGTTTTAGTTTAGGCTACAGAGAAGTGTCATGGACAGATTGTCTCCATTTAAAAACATGTTCAATGCCGGACCAACGCTGTGTCTGACAGATCAATAAGTATAGGAGGCGTGTGGCGCAGTGGGTTGTGCATATAGGTTGGGTCACAGGTTGAAACCCCACTGCAGTCAGCATGTCGTTGTGTCCCTGAGACCCTTCACCCCACATTGCTCCTGTGGGGGTGGCCCACAGTATTGAGCATGTGAGTCGCTTTGGATAAAAGTGTCTAACAAGTAACATGTATAATGTATTACTATACCTATTTGTGGTTTGAGAAGTTCCAGTTGCCTAATTATGCACACATGCCATACATAATGTCTTACTAATACATCATTTGAAAGAGCTTTGAAACCTTAAAACAACAAAAACATGTTCTTGTTTGTTTGGATCTTTTTTTGTCCAGAGAAAAGCTTATTAAATATTCAAAGACACTTTCTGGACTGAAACATTTATTTTGCAAAGACATTTCCACGACATAGGTTTATGAGTTCATGATGATAATCAAACGCAGAAAGAAAACCTTTTGCTTTTGGCTAAAATATAAAACTATATCAACAAAATCACCCGCTACATCTAGAACATGTGAGTGATACAAGATCAACTTTATTGTACCACAGGGTGGGACATAAGTCTTGGGCTGATGATTCAGCCTTAAAAAATAAACAATTTGTGGTTACGTAACCTGCCCAAGGACACTTGTTGACTGTAAGAGCTGGGGGTCAAACTACAGACCGCTAGTAGACAGTCTCTGCACGTTTCATAGACTCCTACATATTTGGATTATAACCATCTGGCCATCAGAGAGAATGCAAGGTCCTTACGCAATGATGTCCCTGTTAAGGCCCAGAGGCTGCCATTTTGTGTGTCTATTTAACCGAGGGCGGGGTTGAGCCACACACACTTTATGTGTGGTAAGGTCTGTGCCTTCACACAATATATGGCAGGGTGGGGTAGAGGTGTGGTGGTGTATAAGCTGATACATAACTGTTTATGTATGTAGAACATTACATCTGATTCCTCTGAGTCACTGCTCTGTCCCTGGAACGCTGTTCCCTCGCTTCATTCAAATATCTGGTTGAGCGTGGAAGGAGGGGCCAACTTTGAAAGCACAGCCACCCCTTTAAAAACCTTTCATTCTAAGCTAAGGATTCACTGATTTGAGATTTTTTATATCATCACAATTCTGAATCTTGACAGACACTGAACAAGGGAAGAGGAAACTGTCATCCCATTTGAAGTTTTGCCTGCAGATTTCAGTAAGGAAAATGTTTGTCTTTCTCACATGCCTGCCACGATGGTCCTTCAGAATTGTTTTTTAAACTCTAATCTCACTTTCGCGAAGTTTGCTGGTGACTCTAGAACAGCTGACAATGTATGTGTGTTGATTAAGAGGAAAAGGTGCTTGGTATTTTTATTGTTGTTACTATCAGGAAATGTACAGCCAAATCCAGGTCCACCGAGCAGTATTAGTCAAATAGCTACTCCTGCTGATCTTATATCTAGATCTGGGCTAGGTTTAATTCATTTAAATGTGCGTAGTCTGTTACCTAAATTAGATTTTGTCCGTATTTGGGCGAGTTCGACTGATGCTGATGTCATTGTCTTATCAGAAACGTGGCTAGATAAATCCATTTTGGCCTCTGACATTTACATAAATGGTTACAGTGTATATCGTACTGACCGGCCTAAAAAAGGTGGTGGCGTTGCCATTTATGTGAAAAATAAGTTTTGTGTAACTAATATGGTTTCCAAATCTGTTAGTAAACAGCTAGAATTTTTAGCCGTGAATATTGAGGTAACAAAGGGTCAACAGCTCATGGTGGTGGGCTGCTACAGGGCCCCCTCGGCTGTCAAGGACTCTTTATCGTCATTGGCAAAACTGTTATCACAACTTTCCTACAAGGACATAGTGCTGCTTGGTGATTTTAATTGGGACTGGTTAACTTCTGTGTCAGAGGATTTTAAAAACCTGTGTACCTCATTGAATTTTACCCAGATTATAGACAGTCCAACTCGCCCAAATATTAAGTCCCCAAATAAATCCTCCTTAATTGATCTAATTTTAACAAATGTTCCACATAAATACTCATCTGTGGGAGTATTTGCTAATGATGTGAGTGACCACTGTGTTGTAGCCACAATTAGGGACACTAAGGTCCAAAAGGTTAAACCACGTGTCATCACAAAGAGAGACAAAAAACACTTTGTGGAGCAGGGTTTTTTACATGATCTGTTTGATTTTGATTGGGGTAGAATCAATCTGTGTGCTGATGTAGAAACTGCATGGTCTTATTTTTATCTTGGTTTTATGAAAATTATAGATAGACATGCACCTCTGCGTAAATTTAGAGTGAAGGGACGAAACAATCCCTGGTTTTCTGCTGAGCTGTCCAGTCTCCTTCATGAGAGAAATAATGCTTGGGCTAAGGCTAGGAAATCAGGCTCAGAGGTAGAATGGCTACATTTTAGGCAGCTAAGAAATAGCTTCACATCTCAAATAAAAAGTGCTAAATCAAAGTACTATTTGTCGGTTACCACAGAAAACCTGAATAATCCTAGGACATTTTGGAAAGCCATAACATCGATTTCCACTGGTGATATCCCAAATGAGCTACCTCCGTGCCTTACCACAGCATCTGGCACTATATCAGACAGGGCTACTATGCTAAATTGCTTTAATGAGCATTTTGTGTCTTGTGGCTCTCTGTTTGGCTGTGTGGCTCCTGTGAACGCTCCAATCCTTGACTCTGAACAATGTGGTCTGGAAAACCCTTTCAGTTTTACTCCTTTAACTGTTGGTATTGTTCATGAAGCATTATCCAAGTTAGATCCTAGGAAACCGGCTGGCCCGGACAATGTAGAACCTTTCTTTTTAAAGATAGCTGCAGATTTTATTGCTGATGAAGCTACTTTACATTTGTATGCGGATGATACTGTGATGTATTGTGCAGGTCCCTCCATTAAAGAGGCTGTTGTTAAATTACAGGCTGTTTTTAACATTATTCAGACTCAGCTCTCTGAATTAAAGCTTCTTTTAAATGTGGATAAAACCAAGGTAATGCTCTTTTCAAAAGCTAAAAAGACACCAGAGCCTGTTTTAGATATTGTAACTACGCAAGGAACAAAACTTGAAGTTGTTGCCTGTTACAAATACCTTGGTATCTGGCTTGATGATTGTCTCTCTTTTAAACTTCATGTCAATAACCTGCTTAAAAAACTGAGGGTTAGGCTAGGTTTCTTCTACAGGAACAAGTCCTGTTTCTCGCTTGAGGCCAGGAAAAGGCTCTGTGACCTTTGACCTGTGCTGGACTCTGGGGATCTGGTCTATATGAATGCACCTGCCAATTACCTGAGCAAATTAGATGCTGCGTATCACAGTGCTCTGAGATTTGTCACAAATTGTAAAGCGCTTACTCATCACTGTACCCTGTATACCAAGGCAGGTTTACCATCACTCTCTGTACGGAGGCTCAGTCATTGGTACACGTTTATCTATAAAGCTTTGTTGGGTAAACTCCCGTATTATATCTGCTCTCTGATAACACAGAGAGTTGCAAGCAGCTATTGTCTGAGGTCACATGATGTAGTCTTGTTAGATGTGCCAAGAGCAAGGACTGTCTTAGGTAAGACAGCTGTTATGTGCGCAGCTCCACTTGCTTGGAACAATCTTCAGCAAGAATTGAAACTGAGCAATCTCATTCCTCTGCATGTTTTTAAAGCTAGGCTAAATTAAATGCTTTCTGATACTATGGGCACTTGTAAATGTCTATAACTATGTATCCTGTAAATATAATGTGTAATGTCCTTTATTGTTTTGTGTTTCATGTGGAACCTATATGCTGCAGGTCTCCCTTGAAAAAGAGATCTATGATCTCAATGGGACCAATCTGGTTAAATAAAGGTTTGAAATGAAATTAAATGAAATGAAAAATGAAGTACATTTGAAATGTTCTGATGACTCAAATAATACCCAGTACAATAGTAACAAAGAACAGTAATCAAAGCTAACAAACTCAAGATCCTGGTCCCTCAGTTAAAATGTGAAATGTCATATCAGAAAATGGTTACAGTATTTGTAAGATATGTTAAGACATTATCAATCAATGTTTATTTATATAGCACAGTATCACAAATGTTACATTTGTCTCAGTCAGTGGTCTTCACAGTTTGTACAGAATATCAGTATGACAATACGACACCCTCTGTCCTTAGACCCTCTATCTTTAGACCCTCTATCCTTAGACCCTCACATCATACAAGGAAAAACTTCTGAAGAAAACCCACAGTTTAAAGGGAACATGGGAGAAACCTCAGGGAGAGCAACAGAGGAGGGATCCCTCTCCCAGGACGGACAGACGTGCAATAGATGCCGTGTGCAAATTGAAAAGATAATACATTTACAACATAGGTTGTTTGGAGATGCATGTGTGTATAATAGGAAGATGAATCCACGAGGATATCCATCCAGGACCACAGCAACAGGCACAGGCACAGCCACAACTCAGGATCCCGTAGATAGACACCAAAAAGAAAGATATTTGGGGAAGCTGGGTAAATAAACAAAGTCTTGGCTTTCAGAATATGAAACTTTTATTTCCAAAATCACACGATAAATACATTTTTGAAGCTTGTAAAGGGAAGAAGACAGCTCTCCCTCGCCACTCTGCTGTTCTGCTGTCCCCCTCCCTCCGGCTGACATTATGAATGTAAGCGTATAGTAATCAGATAACACGGCAGGGTCCGTTACAGTTTGTTTTCATCTGGTTTCAAATAAACAAAGTCTTGGCTTTCAGAATATTAAACTTGTTTCGGCAAATTCAGATGATAAATACAGCTTTGAAGCTTCGGCATAATTACAAGCGGAGAACGGAGTAACTTGACGTCACAGCAGGCAGAACAACAGCCGGTGTTTCTCCTGAGGGTTTTCCCCGGGAAACAAACACAATACACACAAATGCAAAAATAAACAAACACACACACTCGTGAGCTTCCCCCAGACCAGTAATCCAAACGAAAATATCTTCCCTCCGTAGTATTTTGATCATTTGCTCCGCTAATAATCAGATCGATAGATTCCAGAGATGACTCCGAAACAGTCAGTGGGCACCACTTCACAGCCAATCAGAATGAGAATATGTGTCACATGTGACTTATTCAAATTGCGAGTGATTGAGTGACAGATGAAGGTTGTTTAGGAGAAAAAGTCGGAGAAGAAAAAGAGAGAGAGTGGCGCTCGGGAAAGGAAATTGTTGAGGGAAAAGGAGTTTGGAGACAAGCAGCTAATACAAAGCATGCCGAAGCTTACAGGTTATTTTAAACCTGTAGGCCAGGATGAGGAGGAAGGACATGAGTTCTGTACCGAGCGGCCTCGGAGCCAAGTAGGCCGTCTGGTTCTGATAGCGATGGAGTAGCGGGAGAGGAAGAACAGACAGGAGGGACATTATCTGTTGGAGGAGATGGAGAGGACGACGAGGACTTGCTACGTGGAGGGGAGCCAACGGCAACCGGACAGATACATGAGGGAGGCCCGAGCCCCAGGGCCTGATGGCAGGTTAAGGTTAAGGCTGGCTTGCGCACAAAGGTGGAGCTTCTGGTCTGAGGGGGAATGCTGGGATAATACTGCCCCCACTCCAGAATCAGAGGCATCCACCTCCACCACAAACTGGACCCCTGGATCAGAATGAGAGAGCACAGGAGCAGTGGCAAACAAACATTTCAGTCTTACAAAAGCTGCCTCAGCTGCAGGAGACCACTCAAAAGGCAACTTGACAGAGGTTAGTTTAGTCAGAGGTACTGCTCCCCTACTATAGTCCCGAATAAACCTCCTATAAAAGTTGGCAAAGCCCAGAAACCACTTCCTGTTAGAGGGAGTGGGCCACTGCTCGGTCACTGCTTGGACCTTGGCGGGGTCAGTCCTTAATTGTCCCTTGTCGACAATAAAACCCAGGGAACTCACGGAAGAGGCATGAAACTCGCACTTCTCAGCCTTAACATACTGTCTGTGCTCAAGAAGTCACTGTAGTAATAATAATAATGCATTACATTTTTTATTAGAGCGCTTTTACAGGTGCTCAAAGCGCTTTACAAGTAAGTACACATATTAGACATGTAAGAGTCATTACTGCGGACATTACCCACAGGAGCAAATGCGGGTAAAGTGTCTTGCCCAAGGACACAACGGCCTGACGCAGTGGCGGCCGAGGCGGGATTCGAACTGGAGTTCACCAACACCCCTTGATCTGATGACCAACACTCTAACCACTGCGCCAATCTATTTAGGCGTTCCTGTGCACATCTAGGAACCTATCCATGTGAACATATTTTAAGTGGAGGTGGACCTGAAATCCTCTAGGGGGGTCCGGGGGCATGCTCACCCGGTAAGATTTTTTTTTTTTAAATGTTGGACTTAAATGCGTCAATCTGGTGCACTTTGAGGGGGAAATAAAGAGACTCCACCCATATGAAACATAACTGTATACATTTAAATAATCATAAAATCATAAAAACATGGCCATAACCAATAACATATCCAATATGAAAAAACATTGAAACTTGTTTATTCATTTGTTTTTGGTTCATTTATAGTTTTGAGTATGTCTGGGCTCATGAATCAGCAGCAAAGACTAGTTTTAGCTCTCAACAAGTTTATCTTACCTTTTTTCACCTAGTTAACATTTTATTTGTATTATTCATGCATATTTTACTAATCACTACCCCATCAAATGGAAATATGTGTTTACATAAATGGTGACCAAACCGTTTGAGACCCACAGAGAACTTAGACTAAGTTAACTATCTAAACACTCAGGCTGCGGCGACACGAGGACGAAAACGGTCGTTTGCGTTACTGTTTAGTGTCATTTAGACCGTTCGGCCACACGAGGACGACCGAATACGGCACTAAACGACTGAGGAAACGATAACGGGTCCCAAGGTGGATAGAACGGCATACGCAATGCTCTGGGGGGTCCAACGGCTCCGTGTGTACGCCCTATACGATCATTTTCTGATAATGATGAGGCAATAGCCCCGCCTCTCCCCACCTCTGCTGCTCACCCCCGCGTCAAAGTAAACTGCACCCTGAATTCAGATTATTTATCTTTCTCTCGATATGGACCTAAACACGAGTGAAGTCTAATCTGACAGGACGGAGACACGCAGCTCTGCTCACCTGCAGCTCCTCCCGCTGCAGCAAAACACACACTTCAAGTCAGATCATCACCCTTAGCTATTTTAATGACCTCTCAAACTCCCTAAACTAGTTATAAATATGTTTATTTTTACTGTGGGCCGGGTCACTCGTTACTGGATCAGCTGCTGCATGAGACAGACACTGACACTGTCCGAAGAGAGGGAGGAAAAAGAGAGGCTCCGTGTATTTTATTATTATAATATATAGAGTCGTTATTCATTTGTTTTAAAGCTCAATAAATAACAAAGAAGACCTTTGACCGACACTTTTATAATTTTGTCCGGAAGATTTAAACTTTAATACACGTTGACTGGCGAAAAACTCTGCCCGGTTCCCTCGGCCCCCACCGCGGAGAATAAACAGAAGGGCAACCATGACAACCATGCTTCTTCGCTGCTTTTGTGGAGGAAGTTACAGCGCCACGTACAGGCTCCTGCATGTACTGCAGCTTCTCCAGCGGTTGGAGCTAAACGGAGCGGTCTCGTGTGGACAGACACTATCCGGATAACTATTGCGTGTGGACGGAAGCTTGTTTGCGATTGCGTTTGCGTTAATCCTATGCATTTAGCCGTTTTCGTCCTCGTGTGGCCGCAGCCTCAGAGTCCTTTACCTCACCTGAGCTGAGGTTATCAGTCTCTCAGTCTGACAGGAGAGGACTCTCCCTCCACCTTGTTGACAGCTCATTATATCCGTTTGCGCAGCTAGCTAGCACCAGATGCTAACAACAACAATACACGTAACCGGTGCCCGTGCTTTCTCTCTCGCTCGCTCGCGCCACACATACACACACCCTCCCGAGCTTGAATGAGACACAGAGAACAATCGAGGGCATTAGTGTGATCTGTATGAAAGTGGCCATGCCGGCAGGCCACATCATATAGACAGCCAGTCACCTTCTGTGAGTCAGACCCACATTTGCGCAGCGTTGCGTTCACAATACATACATTAAAAAAAGAAATTCCTCAGGCCAGCAGGCCACTTAACAGGCCAGGCCATCGGGAAACCTCCCGGTCCTCCCGATGGCCAGTCCGGGCCTGCCTGTCATCCCAGGAACAGTGGCTTGCGCTCCATTCAGCGCTGCAGGGACTCCTGTTGAAAAAGGCATTTTTTCAAAAGGGAGGAAAATCAGGATTTTTACTACCGTTATTTTCTAAATCCCGGAAAAGAACGGAGGAGTGAGACCCATCCTTGATCGGTCAGTATTCCACATGCTGACGATCAAACAGGTGCTGGAATGTGTTCACCAGGACGACTGGTTCACTTCCATAAACCTGAAGCACGGGCGTGTCACATCCCGCAGGCCCTCTCCGTGATACAGCTGCTCAGCACGACGTCAGCTGGTCACGTGGTGATCCCCCTGGGTCTCCCCCACAGGAGGAGTCTCCAGAGGTGGTTCATTCACCTGTGCATCCACCCCGTGCGTCAGAGGTAATGTGCTGGAGCTGTTCTCCGTTTTGGGAAGTATTCCAGCACTTCGCCCCGTTGCTGTACAATCAAACATGTGTTGATTTGCACAGACAACAGGCCACGGCTATGGAAGCAGCCTACCTCAATCGCCAGGGAGGAGTACGATCTGCGCAGCTTCTGAACGCAGCCAGGCGGCTGCTGTTCTGGGCGTGCACACACGTTGCTCTCCATCTGAGCAAAGTATATTCTCGGCGAATTGAACCGAGGGGCTCGCAGAGCGCAGCAGCCGTTGTATGCGAGGAGTACGGAGACTCAGACCTGTGTCACGCACACTGGCGCCTCAGTGGGATTTGGCTTTGGTGTTGCGCGCACTAAAGCAAAGCCCCATTTGAACCTGATCAGGTTCCCCTTAAACTGTTATCATCAGCCAAAGTAGCACTGCATTTGGCTCTATCAGAGAAAAGGGTGAGTGATTTGTCTGCTCTCTCTGTGGCTCCGTCATGTCTCCGGATCCAAGGAGATGGCAGTTCAGCTGTTTTACGCCCTAACCCGGCTTCATGCCAAAGGTCATCACAAGCTCTTTTAGGTCAAGAGTGATCACCCTGGCTGGCGTATTCCCCCTCCTCACAGGTCGGAGGAAGAAGCCACGTCTCATCTCCTCTGTCCTGGCGCCGTTCTCAGCGCCTGTTTGTGCACTATAGAGAGCGCTCAATCGGGCAACCTCTGTCTGCACAACAGCTGTCACACTGGCTGTGTGAAGCTGTGGCGCAGGCATATGTCTCCTCTGGGGTGGATCCCCCGGAGAACATCAATGCGCACTCCAGAGGAATTTCCTTCTCCACGGCTTTGCACGGAGGAATGTCAGTGGAAGACATTTGCACTGCTGCATCTTGGTCTTCCCCCTGTTAATGTATTCAATTGTATTTGAGGGATGTCTCCCATTCCTCTCTGACACACCCTGTACTGGGTGTCCTGTCGGAGTGAGTGACGTCAGGGAGCCAGCTGTGCGCCTCTCTCCTGCCTCTCGGCACGCGGAGAGCGGCTCTTTTTCCCTCTTAGGAGGGATGTTCCTTTTTCCTCTGACACACTTTGTACGGAGTGTCTTGTCAGAGTGAGGGACGTCAGGGATCCAGTTGTGCGCTCTCCTGCCTGTCTGACACGCAGAGAGCTGCTGTTCCCCTTCTTTTTGTCGCTCGACAAAGTATGACCTTCGTCTCTACTTTTTCACAGCGGCAGCCGGCAGGTATGTATTGTTCCCAGCCTTTGTCCCCTCATGGAGAATATTCATGTTATGCTATATTCCAGGGACGGCGATGCGCCCTTCGCATGGCGCAATAGGCATGGGTTATTATCTGAGCAGGTATGTCTGTGCTTCTAGTGCCGGGCGGACCCAGTGGGGCGCAGACTACATCTTGCTTCGCCCTTAACCCAATAGCGATAGCCTTAGAGGGCGAAGCCATATACGAAATAGGACTGGGGTTACCTACTGTAACTCCAGCTTCTATGAGTAATGGCGCAGCCCTCTAAGTGCCGGGCCCCACTGGCTCTACGAATAGCTGAAGAAAAGTTATATTGTATGGGAGCAGATTGTCGGGACTCCTTCCTATTTATACCGGAAGGAAGCCCGAGGGTGGGGTCCACCTTGCAGGTGGGCGTGGACTACAAGTGTTTTCAGTGCTGCGAGGGGGCGCAGGGGGATTACCCGATAGCCTTAGAGGGCTGCGCCAATACTCATAGAAGCTGGAGTTACAGGTAACTTCAGTGTTTACGTGTTCGGCGCGGTTCGGGGTACAACGTCCTCCACAACTTCTGTAGTCTTCTTCTTCTTTGCTTTAATGGCGAGTCGCAACCACTTTGGAGCATTATCGCCACCTACTGTTGATTTATTGAATCTTCATGTTAAATCTTTCTCCTCAGACCAGTGTTTTTGAGAAACTTGAAGATCAGTTTGTTCACTTCATTTCTTGAGTTACTTGCGAATAATGACTTGAAATCCATGTCCTTGATGTTAAGTTGTTCCAGTGCCGTTTTCAGAATAAGTCTTTGTCTTGCATATTCCGGGCATCTAAAGAATACATGATGTATTGTCTCTGGTTGTTGGCAACCATCACAGTTGCCAGTTGGATGTTTTCCAATCAGATGCATTGTTGAGTTTAATCCAGAGTGACCCAATGTTATCCTGCTGATAATGTTCTGTTCTCTTCTACTACTCCCCCAAGTGCTTTCCATTCCTACTTCCCTTTGTATCTGGTATAAATGTCTTCCTTTAGTGTTACTGTAGGAGCCATTTCCTTAGTTTATATTATCTTATCTTTTTAGAGTACATAGCCTGAGATTCTGTGGTGTATATTATTTATTATTTAATTTGAGTGTGTTACTCCTGCAGGTCGAGATGCTGCAGCATAAAACGAGAGGTGCTACAGCCTACTGGTGTGGCTGACTGAAGCAAACCGTTTTTAGACCTTGCTGGTTGGGAGAGCTCCAAGCAGCTTGGTTCTTTATTGTGCCTTTATCAATGAAGTATCAGTTTATATGACAAATAGTTTGTTTAGAAACATTTATTTATTTTTGCCTTTTTTGGAATAAACTCTTACTTTTCAATCGCATCTGGACATTTCTATATTTTTTCTCTAGCGTCTATTCCTCGGTCAGCCCCACGAGTGAATCACAAACAAAGGACAAAAAACAAATGGATTCCGTGGTCACTCACTCCAACAGTCTAAAAACTTGCTTTTGGATGAAAAACCGGAGGAAAAGTTTGTGAAGGAGCAGCGGCATCCAGAGAAAGGAACAATGGAGACTGCGCGAACCAGGAAACGCCACAGGGGTGAATAAAGTTCAGAAGTCTCAAAGGTGTACAATTGTGGAAAAAACTGGATGGATTGGAACTATTGCGTTAAGAAGACATATATCTTAATTAAGGAATTATTTAATTTGGATGCCCACTGTAATATAATTAATGAACGGCGCAAGCAGACACACTACGGCATTGAACTATTTGAAAATAACTAAAGTGTGCTGATTCATAAATGCTGATAAAAGTGAAAAATAATCAGTAAAATTAATGAAAAGGAACTGATTGGAGCAGCTGTGGCCAATCTGAGTCAAACTCAGTAGCGTGGCGTGGGAAAAAATTAGGGGTAGCCAATAATACGTCCTTTCTTTTAGGTCGGGGGTGTGGTGGTCAATGTAATAACGTAACCAGATGAGTGATTACACACCCGGTATCATTTTACACACATTTGTATCATACAGATGCAGGACTTACACACGCCTGTTATCTAACCGACAGGTCCGCACGCACTCTCCAGCCCAAACTCTAATAAGCATTCATTCACAAACTAAATCAGGAGACCTTTCACGTTTTACGTCGGATTCGCTCCTTTTTCCCTCGCTGTACACAGCTCCTCTTTGGGCATTGGCCTGTCATCAGATTGTATTTGTTGTTGCTGCTGCTGTAGCGGAAGTTTAGTACAATTATTTTTGATGAAATACTCCAAATCTCCACCCTCCATAAATGAGGTTAAATTGTTAACATAGGTTCAGGAGCATGTCCACGCCTAAAACTCCACCTCGAACAACGACCACTCCTATTTATATCTGGCAAAACTTCCGGCCACTGCTCGTCTCCATCCTTTCAAGGACTGACAGCCAGACCGTGACTCACGCCGCGCGTCGTCACGGTTCAAACAAGCTAAACGCTACCACGAGAACATTCAACTTACCATGGATCCCGAACTGCTGATCAACTCACCGGAGTCAGACGAAGATCTCTTCGACATCGGCTACCCGCCATCCACGTTTCAGCAGTTGGATCTAAGCCAAGCATCCGAACGGAGCCGCGTGCGCTCGGCAATCAGTGTCCCACACACCAGCCGCCACAGCTCCCACTCAAGCTCCCCCAACGAGACACCTTCAATCCAGACAGGTCCCAGGCTTCGTCTACTCCGCCAGCGAGGGCAAACAACCGGGGCCACAACAGGCACAGCCAGCTCCAATCTCCCCACCACCAGCAGCCTGCCTCATTCGCAGCCACTCGCAGCGGCGCACTCGATACGCCTCTCGGACGGAGCCCGAACTACGGAGGTGGACAGTCACTCAACTCCAACGTTTCCTGAGAGAAAACGGCATCCACTTTCGCCGAAACGACAACAAGGCTGTTCAATCTCTACAAAGCCTACAGCAGCACAACGGCAAGAGCAACGACACACACAGCTCTTCCTGCTCCAGAGCCAACCACTGTGCGGCGCGTGCGCACCACGGGTCTTGGCGTCACAGGCCGCCGTCCTCCTCCACGCACACAGCCCGACTCACCAGCACCCCCTGGTGGGGGCCAGGTCGTATTGCCCTCTGTGCCTGCTCTCTCTGCATCAGACATGTCGCAGCTCATGTCAACCTTTCTCTCATCCCTGTGCTCACAGGCTTCACAAGATCCCCTTGCACATACATCCCTTTATCCCTCCATCCCTTCTTTTTCTCTACCTTCAGCGGCCCACAGCAACCTAGCTCCCGCTTACCTTCCTCCTTCAGCGGCTAACCCCGTAGCAACAGCGCCCCACCCAGTAACCCAAGGGGCCATGCTACACGCTCACCAGTTAGCCGACTCTTACCCAGTACCTTCTTTCCCAACTGGTCTATCCTTTCCCCCTCCCCCCAACCCTAACCCATCCCTTCCCCAACACCCAAATGTGTTTCCTCCCCGTGCAACCAGCTACACTCTAGCCACAGCAACACAACCCATCCAGCCAGCCTCCTCAGTCTACCACCCTTCCCCCGTGTCCCCCGTCTTGCGCCAGCAGATTCTCCTGGGCAACTACGTAGACCTGGCTCAGCTACTACAGCCATCAATCATAAACACTAGCCAGAGTAATGTTCCTCTCTGCAGCATTTAAAAATAAAATAGGAGAAAATAAATAAAATAGCTTTTGAAAATGTGTGCATCTTAAAAGTGCTTAATTTTAGATAAATAAAATAAAGTGTAGCAACAGCTTGAGTTTCCCTTTTTCTTTGTTAACAATTTCACATCATGACTTAACAGTTTCAGCCGATTATAGAACAATATCAGTCTTTACACATCATAACAATTGAACAGTTTAAAAGTTTCTCTTTCTTTCCCTCTTATATTGCAGTCCCTCTCTCACTTTTTTAAAATTCAGTGTGAGAATTGAGCTGGAGCTTGTCCTGCCAGGAGTTTGTAAATCTGGGCTGAAATGGAGTCAGGGCCATTCTCATAGACATGCAGCTGCTCATTGGTTACAGTGATGCAAACACAGGTATGGTGAAAAAAGAGAGAACTATTCGAAGCAGAAAAAAAACAGCGTAATATACCTTCTGACAAAGGCCTGTGCTATAATGCTTCAATTAACTGCTATTCTTTATAATATTCTCAGATCAATAGGAGACAGAGATGTTAAGTTATAAATCAAGGGTTTTTATTATTATTTACAGCAGGGGTGGGGAACCTTTTCCTTTCAATTTTTACAACATCCTCCGAGGGCCGTACAAATGATTGAACTCAACCTCTGCTTAAAAAAACTAAAATCACAGCCCATTCATTTGGCCTTTCTTTCATGCTGTGCAAAGAAAAAGCAACCTCTTAAATATTGAAGTTAAAAGCATCAATCTGGTGCACTTTGAGAGCAACATGAAGAGATCTATGGATACATCTCTCAACACCCATACTGTATGAAACAGAACTGTAAGCAGATTTTCTTTTTGGATATTTTACAAATCACTCTCCTTTTAAACTCTATTCTTGTTATTTTTAACAACTTTTTTGTGACTGTCATAGTATTGTATACCTGTTTTTCATTTAGTCTAATGTCGCATTAATAACTATAATGATCATATCAAGGTGTGCCTTAACCTCCTCACTGAGCTGAGGTTATGTGAGCCTCTCAGGAGAGAGCTCTCTTCCACCTGGTTGTAGAAAAGCGCTTTAAATTCGTTAGCATAGCTAGCTAACCAGATGCTAATAACAACAGATCGCCACTGTGCTTACAACTAAAAGACACAGCCACGCAAACACTGCGGCATGTGTACGGCTTCTTATGGGTACTGCAATATTTGAAGAGCTGGAGCGGCGTTCCGGTGCTCTCTGTCAGCACTCCTTTCAGACGAGACCATAGACTGGACGAGACATATACCACGTGAAGACACGTTACGCTCGTGTTGAGTTCATGGAACCTGTCCTTGGCCAGGACAAACAGGTACTCGCTTGTTTAATTATTTTTGCGGTCTAGATTTCTTCTTCTTTTTTGAAGTGAGAAGTTGTCCGTCAGTCGGACTGACGGACGGACTCCCCACCCCCAAAACGAAAACTCTTCTGTTCTCCACGAATTACACAAGTCATCCAAATCAGCGTTAAAAAAGCGGGAGGCGCCGAAAAATCCCCTATTAATGTATTGATTATAGCTCCGGGTCCGTATAGGTCGGCATCTGGGTCCGGACCGCGGTCCGCCTGTTGCCGACCCCTGATCTAGGCCCTCGGCCGCTCGTCATCCCCAGCGTATCACGCTTACATCCGCAACAATCGAAACAACGTCAGACACGCACACGCTTAAGTCAGCTGCTTTAATCCGACTCTTTTGGGGGCCCTAATCAGCTCACGCAGATCATGCCGGAGACGGAACCCCCACTCTGAGTCTCCCACTGCACGGACCACAGCTCGTCCTCCCAGATCATCCCTTCACCCCCCTCATATCATTCACATGTTACTTCAATAAACTTACAAACATCACATTGTTGTGGTGTGGTTCCTGCTAGTGAAATGCACTTGCTTCAGTTGCTTGCTACTTTCTAACGGCGGTGAGAGTGATGCAGTGACGCTATCTATCTTCTATCGATTAGATTTATGTTTCGAAAATTATAAAAGTAGGGTAGACATGTGGATATTATCCGACTGAACACAACGTGCATTTATTTAACAGGTTCGTTTTCCACTGACCTTATTTTGAGCTATTTTCCTAAATCCTATGGAGAAATCCCATTGCTTTCTGTCGAGGGAATCCGAGCGCAGCTTACTTCCGGGTTTTAGGACGCGTCACTGCAACACTAAGTTGATGCGATTTGATTGGATTGTGAGACAAGGGAAGCCAGCCGCCTCTGGCTTCCCTTGGCATGGCCCTGACCAATCACAGGTTGGCAGGGGCATCACGTGAGCCTCATCTGATTGGTCAATCCCTCCATTTTTTTTCACCAAGGGAAGCCAGATTCGGCTGGCCACCTCTCGCAACAGAGAGTGCAATCTACTGTTTCACCATAACATCTAGAGGGGCGCTGTTTGTTTCACTCTTTGTAAAATACTCAATGAGAATGGGGGAGAGACCATGAATGTATAATAAGAACTGGATACAGCGTGGGAGGCGGGGCCTCATTCATTCCTATGAGAGTTGCTCATTTGCGCATGATGACAAAATGGCCCAACTTTTGAGAGAGCGAAACATCACCGATTACCCAGCATGCCTGAGAAGTACCCGTATGTGCACACAGAGCATGCGCACCTTTAACCACGCCGCCCAAAAGGCTCGTTCACATTCAGCACGTGTATTTGCGTACACGTAAGAGCACCGCGCGTTCATGACAACATGGTACTGGATTTATATTAACGAGGCGGCAGTTAGCAGCTAGCGGCTAGCTAGTAAATTATGCTAAATTACACATCAATCGTTATGTACTTTTATATTACGCTGACATCAGGATCTAGTGATATCCAAGCAACAGAGCTTCATTTAGCATGATACTTGTGTGGGTTGTACATGAAACCACTTGGTAATATATAAAAATGTATGTTGAAGCCTGTTATGATCAATTGTGAGTTAAAACTTTATCTAAAAAGTAAAGCTGATGATGGATTACTGTGGTGGAGTTAAAATAACAATAGCCTATTTCTTTTTGAAATGTGATGGAGTAAACGGATAGTAACTGTGATTATTCATGTTAAGTAGCCCACAAGTAACTAAAACAATTGCAAGTGCAATAAGAAGCTACAGGAACGTTAATCTACGTCGGTAATATTAACTTTATTTAATACAACATTTACGGTATAAGATTTACATCATACAGCCCATGTAGTATAATATTTTACAAATGATGAATTACAGCAAACATGTGCAATATATCCATTATTACAGCTCCGTGGGCTGGCAGTAAGGCGATATGGTCCGTTGTTATTGTGCATCCAAAAGAGAAACTCATGTAGTACTGAACACGTAACATGAACGTGCCGGGCGGCGCGGCCCGTGGATTAGATGCGCGTTCATAATGCCGAGGGAAATAACTCTGGAATAACGTTATTAGCAAATTTTTACAACTCGAGGAACGAATGTTTTTAATAAGGGCTATACAAACGTTCATACTGGGTAGTTTATTTAGTTTAAAAAAAATTATCCAACGAGTTACAGACCACTCTTTCCCCATGTAAGTCAATGGGAAAAAGTGTTTCCGGGCCCAGCAACCTAAAGGAAGTGTAGTACCGCCGTCTGGCCACCACGAATATTCTCATCAGACTCCGGCGCACTTCCTGCGGGCTTGGGAGAGACGGGCCGGCAGCAACACACAGCAAAGGAGAATTATCGAAACAAAACAAAGTGTTTTTATTTATTTATTTAAATTATAACTACAATCCGAAAAAACAGGGGAAGCCTGGCTTCCCTTGGCCTCAGGGAGAAAACGCCACTGGTCAAACTGAAACCCAAGTGGAGGGGGATGATGTTTCAAGCCTGCGTTTATCCAGACAAGCCAGATTGTCTACATGCAGAAGCAACATTATTAAGGAGCTAACAGAGGACCGCATGAATGCAGGAGAATATGGTCAAATATAATGCTTTGACGGAAAGTTTGAAAGACTCACACTTGTCATATCACATACTTTTAAACGAGGAAGAAGAAAAACGTAAGAGTGAAGCTTGGTTTCAATCGAGAGTGACTACCATTGAAGAGTTTATTATGTTTGTGACAAGATGGCTGTCTGAGTGTGCAACAGGAAAGGAGGATTCTCTTTGGGAAAGTGCGTCTAGTCTCCAAAAGATCTCAAAGAAGTGAACAAAGAAGTGCAGAAGCAGAGAAAGCTGCGCTAATGGCAAAACTAACTTCATTAAGGATCAGGCATTCTTTGGAGGAGGAGGAGCAGGAGCTAGATAGAAGAAGGGAGCAACTAAGGAAAAGAAAGGAAACTTTGGAGCTGCAATCCCAGTTAGAAGCTACTGATGCTAAAATCTCTGTATTCAACATTCTGGAAACTCAAGACAAACAGCCAACAATGGATGGATTGAACAAAGAAAACAAAAGGATGTAATCTCTGCAAAGGAAGAGGAGTACACAAAGGATGAAAGAGTGGATATACAAGGTGTGCGGCCAAAGGAAGGACTCCAGTATGGATACTCACTCCACGATCCTGCTCGAGGGAAGTCAAAGGCATCACAAAACCCCACTTTGAAACCAACACAATCACATGGAAAAGGTGAGCCAATAACTCAAGAAAACTCCGTAAGAGACACAACTCTGTACAGCATATTACAAAAACAGAATGACATGACTGCCTCTCTAGTTCTGCAACAACACCATTCCTTGTTACCCCTAAAGGACATCAAGGTCTTTGAAGGAGATCCAGTTGAATACCGATCCTTTCTAAGGGCCTTTGAGCATGCCATTGAAGCTAAGACTGCCTGTGGTAAAGACCGGCTGTACTATTTGGAACAGTACACCAGGGGGCAGTGTCGTGAACTGGTCAGAACCTGCCTATACATGGATCCAGAAAGGGGATACCAAAAGGCTAAAGAACTTCTTCAAGAACATTATGGCAATGAGTTTAAAATTGCTAACGCATATATTGAAAAAGCCCTGTCGTGGTCTCAAATTAAACCTGAGGACCCCAAGGTTTTACAGGCTTTTGCATTGTACTTAAGAGGATGCTGTAATGCAATGGATGAAATCACCTACATGGAGGAATTGGATCTTTCTTCAAATTTTAAATCCTTGCTTACAAAGTTACCATACAAACTCAGAGAGAGGTGGCGATCAGAAGTCTACAGGCTAATGGAAAGGCAGCACAGCAAGGTCAAATTCAGCGACCTTGTCAAGTTCATTGAGCATCATGTAAAGATATTAACAGACCCTGTCTTTGGCTGTATACAGGACCAAACTGTCAACACAGCAACGCTGGGCTTCAAAGCAAGTATTAACAAGAGGCCAAAATCCACTAGCAGCAGCTTTGCCACCAGTATTACAAACATTGACTGCCAGTCCACATCTCCCCGCCTCACAGCAGCACCTCCCAAGCTTCCTGGTTGTACTGTTCAGGTGAACATACAATGGATGCATGTCTCCCACTCAAAAAGAAAATGCACAAAGAAAAGATAAGCTTCATAAAGGAAAGAGGAATCTGTTTTGGTTGTCTTGTACCAGGTCACATGAGCAAAAACTGCAATAACCGCTTGTTAAGTGTGCAACCAATCTCACCCTACTGTACTCCATATACTGTAGCAAAAGGAAAGAAAATTGGAAAGAGGTGAAAGGTCTGAAACCTCAAGGACTAGAGAGAAGGCTATTCCAAAAGCATGTGGGCATATTGGGGCTGGTGAAGTGGAAGAGGAGTGTGTGCTATCTATTGTGCCTGTTAAAGTCAAATCTAACAAAGGAAATCAAATTATTCAAACGTACACATTCCTTGACCCTGGAAGCAGGGCCGTATCCAGGATTTCCTAAATACCGAGGTCCAAACATGTTACGGGGGTTCGGGGGATACCCCCCGAGATTTTTGGGATTTTCATGATCTAGTTAGGCGCTTTTTCAGTCCTGTGGGGGGTCACACATTGGATAATATATTGATTTCAAACCATGTCAGTGGGCTGTCAGCATAAATTATTTTTGAAAGTGTAATACATAAGAATGAGTTGATTGTTACTATTAATGATCTGGACATGCAGAAGAGGCTAAAATGATCACAACACATTGTCAACATTCACTTTCCATGTCTCTCCTCTTTCCATAACCTGCACCCTCTCTTCCATCTTCTTTAGTCTATCTGTCTTCTTCCTGTTCACTACTCTCTCTCTCCTCTACTCTTTCTCTTTGTTCAATCTCTCCCTCTTTGTTCACTTGTTGCTCCTCCTCACTTGTCGCTCCTGCCAGTGAATTAAAAGCAATTCAGCCATTTAGTTCATTTCACTAGTTTGTTTGCATTTTTTATTTTTTAAATCTGTTTTGTTTGATTCTCAAAAGAGAGCAAAGATGTAAGCAAACGGTGTTTTATACAATTGTATGTTATTATGACATAACTGCAATAGATGTATGTTGTTTTAAAATGATGCCTATTGTTATAGATAAACAGATAGATAAGTAGATGGGGTTCTTAAGCCTACATTCTTTTGTGTGACTGTACCTGCAGTTCCTCCCTGACTCCCATCACTTTCTCTCTGCCTGTCCTGTCTCTTCCTTACCAAAGCTGAGCTTCAACTGACGTAGTCTTTTCATTATATCTGAGTCAGTGTAAAAAGAAAACAATACAATGTTATATTTTCAATGTTTTACTCAAATTGAAATGAAAGAAAAGCATTACAACGTTCAGGGCCACGTTCACGTTTTTTTTTTCCGGATGTTTTAAAACATTTTTAAATAAAAAAAGTCTTGGCTTTCAGAATATGAAACTTTTATTTCCAAAATCACACGATAAATACATTTTTGAAGCTTGGAAAGGGAAGAAGACAGCTCTCCCTCGCCACTCTGCTGTTCTGCTGTCCCCCTCCCTCCGGCTGACATTATGAATGTAAGCGTATAGTAATCATAGATAACACGACAGGGTCCGTTACAGTTTGTTTTCATCTGATTTCAAATAAACAAAGTCTTGGCTTTCAGAATATTAAACTTGTTTCGGCAAATTCAGATGATAAATACAGCTTTGAAGCTTCGGCATAATTACAAGCGGAGAACGGAGTAACTTAACGTCACAGCAGGCATAACAACAGCCGGTGTTTCTCGTGAGTGTTTTCCCCGGGAAACAAACACAATACACACAAACGCAAAAATACACAAACACACACACTCGCGAGCTCCCCCAGACCAGTAATCCAACGCAAATATCTTCCCTCCGTAGTATTTTGATAATTTGCTCCGCTAATCAATCAGATCGATGGATTCCAGAGATGACTCCGAAACAGTCAGTGGGCACCACTTCACAGCCAATCAGAATGAGAATATGTGTCACATGTGACTTATTCAAATTGCGAGTGATTGAGTGACAGATGAAGGTTGTTTAGGAGAAAAAGTCGGAGAAGAAAAAGAGAGAGAGTGGCGCTCGGGAAAGGAAATTGTTGAGGGAAAAGGAGTTTGGAGACAAGCAGCTAATACAAAGCATGCCGAAGCTTACAGGTTATTTTAAACCTGTAGGCCAGGATGAGGAGGAAGGACAGATGAGTTCTGTACCGAGCGGCTGCGGTGCCGGCCGCGGGGCCTCGGAGCAAGTAGGCAGTCTGGTTCTGATAGCGATGGAGTAAGCGGGAGAGGAAAAACAGGACAGGAGGGACATTATCTGTTGGAGGAGATGGAGAGGACGACGAGGACTTGCTACGTGGAGAGGAGCCACGGCAACCGGACAAATACAACGAGGGAGGCCCGATACGTCACTCATCTGAAGGAGAGGACCAGGCGCGCGTGGAGCAGAGTGGGAGAAGTGTGATCACAGAGCCTGCCGAGGCTATACATGACTTTGATTTGTTGTTTAAATAGGGGGCCTACAAAACCCATCAGCCCCAGGGCCTGATGGCAGGTTAAGGCGGGCTTGCGCACAAAGGTGGAGCTTCTGGTCTGAGGGGAAACGCTGGGAAACCGTTTGAGACCCACAGAGAACTTAGACTAAGTTAACTATCTAAAGCAGCGATACTCAACCCGCGGCTCGCAAGCCGCATGCGGCTCCTTTAAGACTAGTTGCAACTCTTTTAAGTCCCACTTAAAAAAAAAACGATGAAAAAAAAACATACAAAAAACATTGTCAGCAGAATTCATCAACATTTCATTATCACTCACAAGTCACACATCAGTCTATTAAGCCGCCCCCCCCCCATCCCTCTGAACAACCAATCACAAATTATTTCAGGTTCCGCGCTCTGATTGCAGGTGCGCGAGATAATTGCTCCGTCACACTGGGAAAAGTAGCTTACAGCACTATGCAGAAATGGCAAAGGAATATAGGAAACGAAAATATGAGAGGAATATCGAACATTTAAAGAGGACTGGAACTCGAGTTTTTCTTCGTCTCCACCGGTTCGGGAAAATGCATCTGCCTGCTTTGTGACCAACGTCATTTCACATTTAAAAGGTCCAATTTGCAGCGCCATCACGACACAAAACACTGAAGTTCAGTACCGACTTTCCGAAGGTGGAGAGTTGAGGGCGGAAAAGCTGGCGAGACTCAAACAGAACCGAACTGCTCAAAAAAAACTTATTCCACACAAATACGAGTGAAAGAGCGACAGAGGCATCCTGTGATGATCAGTAAACATGCTGTCTGTTATCTGTTGTTATGGGCAGTGATGATGAGCAATGTGTGTTTTGTGGTTGCAGTGAAAATAATAAATCACAGTTATTGCACTGTACATTATGCTTTTCATTCCTTAGTAACATATTAATATTATCCATATTCTCAAATGCATAATGGTTTCAGGGAGGAAAGGTGGGTTTTTGGATTGTGGCTCTTGCAAAAATATTTTTTCATCAATGTGGCTCCTGATTAGGACAAGGTTGAGTACCACTGATCTAAACACTCAGAGTCCTTACCTCACCTGAGCTGAGGTTATCAGTCTCTCAGTCTGACAGGAGATGACTCTCCTCCACCTTGTTGACAGCTCATTATATCCGTTTGCGCAGCTAGCTAGCACCAGATGCTAACAACAACAATACACGTAACCGGTGCACGCGCTCCTCTCTCTCGCTCGCTCGCGCCCGCCAAACATACACACACCCCTCCCGAGCTTGAATGACACACAGAGACCAATCGAGGGGCATTAGTGTATGGTCTGTATTAAAGTGGCCATGTCGGCAGCCACATCAGTAGACAGCCAGTCACCTTCTGTGAGGCAGAGTCAGACCCACATGTACGCAGCGTTGCGTTCACAATACATACATTAAAAAAAGAAATTCCTCAGGCCAGCAGGCCACTTAACAGGCCAGCCATCGGGAAACCTCCCGGTCCTCCCGATGGCCAGTCCGGGCCTGCCTGTCATCCCAGAACAGTGGCTTGCGCTCCATTCAGCGCTGCAGGGACTCCTGTTGAAAAAGGAATTTTTTCAAAAGGGAGGAAAATCAGGATTTTTACTACCGTTATTTTCTAAATCCCGGAAAAGAACGGAGGAGTGAGACCCATCCTTGATCGGTCAGTATTCCACATGCTGACGATTCAAAACAGGTGCTGGAATGTGTTCAACCAGGACGACTGGTTCACTTCCCATAAACCTGAAGCACGGGCGTGTCACATCCCGCAGGCCCTCTCCGTGATACAGCTGCTCAGCACGGACGTCAGCTGGTCACCTGGTGATCCCCCTGGGTCTCCCCCACGGAGGAGTCTCCAGAGGTGGTTTCATTCACCTGTGCATCCACCCCGTGCAATCAGAGGTAATGTGCTGAGCTGTTCTCCGTTTTGGGAAGTATTCCAGCACTTCGCCCCGTTGCTGTACAATCAAACATGTGTTGATTTGCACAGACAACAGGCCACGGCTATGGAAGCAGCCTACCATCAATCGCCAGGGAGGAGTACGATCTGCGCAGCTTCTGAACGCAGCCAGGCGGCTGCTGTTCTGGGCGCGCACACACGTTGCTCTCCATCAGAGCAAAGTATATTCCCGGCAAATTGAAACCGAGGGGCTCGCAGAGCGCAGCAGCCGTTGTATGCGAGGAGTACGGAGACTCAGACCTGTGTCACGCACACTGGCGCCTCAGTGGGATTTGGCTTTGGTGTTGCGCGCACTAAAGGCAAAGCCCCCATTTGAACCTGATCAGGTTCCCCTTAAACTGTTATCATCAGCCAAAGTAGTACTGCTTTTGGCTCTAATCAGAGAAAGGGTGAGTGATTTTCTGCTCTCTCGGTGGCTCCGTCAGCTCTCCTCTGGGGTGGAGCCCCCGGGAGAACATCAATGCGCACTCCACCAGAAGAATTCCTCCTCCAGCGGCTTTGCAACGGAGGAATGTCGTGAAGACATTTGCACTGCTGCATCTTGTCTTCCCCCTGTTCATTTATTCAATTTTATTTGAGGGATGTCTCCCATTCCTCTCTGACACACTCTGTACTGGGTGTCTTGTCGGAGTGAGTGACGTCAGGGAGCCAGCTGTGCGCCTCTCTCCTGCCTCTCTGCACGCAGAGAGCTGCTGTTCCCCCTCTTTTTGTCGCTGGACAAAAGTATGACCTTCGTCTCTACTTTTTCACAGCGGCAGCCGGCAGGTATGTATTGTTCCCAGCCTTCGTCCCCTCATGGAGAATATTCATGTTATGCTATATTCAGGCATGAAAACGGGTCAGGGGTGAAAAAGGTGAGAAGGATATTATCCCTCTAGGGGGGTCAGGGCATGCCCTCCCGGAAGAACATTTTGAATATTCCATAATTTTAAAGCATCAATCTGATGCATTTTGAGATGCATTTTTTAGCCAACCTGGGGAGAGCTGGAGAAACTTAACTTCAGCCATGAGTCAAAAATATTATGACCTCCTTAAGTATTATCAGGGATGCAAACTCATCAGGTATGGAAATGTGACAAGGACCCGAGCCCCCCGACCCCACGGAATATCGGCTTTAAAATGAGGAATAACAGGATTGTTAGCACTAACAGTCAGAACAACTAAAGCAGCAGTTAATGATAACAGAAACGCCAAAGAGTCACATCTAATAGAAATATATAAAAGCATTTATTTTAATTGTGTAGGCAGTCAGTTTTCATTTGGCAGCACTGTTGAGCATTTTAAAATCTATTGTCATGCCTCTGTGCAAGGCTGAGTCTTTCTATCTTTATGGCATCTGGTGTAAAGTAACTAATTCATAAACTCAAGTACTATACTTGGGTACAATTTTGAGATACTTGTACTTTATTTAAGTATTTCAATGTTTTGCTACTGTGTTCTCTCTCCTCTACAGTTCAGAGGTAAATGGTGTACTTTTACTCCACTACATGTATTAATACCTTTAGTTACTTCACAGATCTGGATGAATGATGGTAAATATAACCAAGTGTTGAATCAGACTTTAGTTCCACCTGGAGTAAATCCACCAGCTACCCTGCAGTATACAAAGTACTTCAGACAAGCTGCACCTTCACCAGCTTTGAGAACACTTTCATGATCAATCATTATAAAACATATCATATATATTATTCTGAAATGGACACCAATCTGCACAACGACTACTTTTACACTGTCTCTCACTATATTCTGATGAGAATACTTTTCTACTTTCACTTGAGGAACCATTTTGAATGCAGTACTTTTACTAACAGAGTAATTCCTATTCCTACACTCTGGTACTTCTATTTGTACTCAAGCTACAAGACCTGAGTACTTCTACTTTTACTCAAGTACAAGATCTGAGTACTTCTACTTTTACTCAGTACAAGATCTGAGTACTTCTACTTTTACTCAAGTACAAGACCTGAGTACTTCTACTTTTACTCAAGTACAACATCTGAGTATTTCTGCTTTTAATCAAGTACAAGATCTGAGTACTTCTACTTTTACTCAAGAACAAGATCTGAGTACTTCTACTTTTACTCAAGTACAAGATCTGAGTATTTCTGCTTTTAATCAAGTACAAGATCTGAGTACTTCTATTTTTACTCTAATACAATATCTGAGTGCTTCTACTTTTACTCAAGTACAAGATCTATACTTATACCACCTCTGTTTATCGCCTATGAAAAAAAAACTATTAGAAAACGAAGGCTAAAGCTAACGTTAGCAGATAGTGACAATGTATGCTAGCTACTGTAGCTAGCTCAATGATAATATTGCGACAGAAACACTTTTCAGTGCACATCACGCTCTGCGCTCCGACAGGGAGCTCTGCTCTGAACACCTGAACGGCCCATTCTAACAGCTGTTCACCAGCGGTCCAGTCTGTGCCACAGTGACTCCGGACCGCACAGTTAATATTAACGAGCGCATCCGTAGCTAATGTGGCTGCTGAAGCTAGACCATCATCGCGGAGCAGCAGAGCCGACAGGCAGGAAGACTCAAGCACACAGCTCTCGCTGCATTATAATATATAAAAAAAGAACACCATGCGTGTCATGAAGGCACATAACAGCTCGCGGCCGCAGATTACTCCGGGTCCCAGACCCCCCCCATACCCCAAAAATATGTTTATTGCAGATCTACATGAATCACACAAACGACCTATTTTGGATTCAAAACGGCCGAAAGGTGAGTGATTCTCATGCCTGTATATTCCAGGGACGGCAATGCGCCCTTCGCATGGCGCAATAGGCATGGGTTATTATCTGAGCAGGTGTGTCTGTGCTTCTAGTACCGGGCGGACCCAGTGGGGCGCAGACTACATCATGCTTCGCCCTTAACCCAATAGCGATAGCCTTAGAGGGCGAAGCCATATACGAAATAGAACTGAGGTTACCTACTGTAACCCCAGCTTCTATGAGTATAGGCGTAGCCCTCTAAGCGCCGGGCCCCACTGGCTCCACGAATAGCTGAAGAAAAGTTATTTGTATGGGAGCAGATTGTCAGGCCTCCTTCCTATTTATACCGGAAGGAAGCCCGAGGGTGGGGTCCACTTTGTGGGTGGGCGTGGACTACAAGTGTTTTCAGTGCTGCGAGGGGGCGCAGGGGGATTACCCGATAGCCTTAGAGGGCTACGCCAATACTCACAGAAGCTGGAGTTACAGGTAACTTCAGTGTTTACGTGTTCGGCGCGGTTCGGGGTACAACGTCCTCCACAACTTCTGTAGTCTTCTTCTTCTTTGCTTTAATGGCGAGTCGCAACCACTTTGGAGCATTATCGCCACCTACTGTTGATTTATTGAATCTTCATGTTAAATCTTTCTCCTCAGACCAGTGTTTTTGAGAAACTTGAAGATCAGTTTGTTCACTTCATTTCTTGAGTTACTTGCGAATATTGACTTGAAATCCATGTCCTTGATGTTAAGTTGTTCCAGTGCAGTTTTCAGAATGAGTCTTTGTCTTGCATATTCCGGGCATCTAAAGAATACATGATGTATTGTCTCTGGTTGTTGGCAACCATCACAGTAGCCAGTTGGATGTTTTCCAATCAGATGCATTGTTGAATTTAATCCACAGTGACCCAATTTTATCCTGCTGATAATGTTCTGTTCTCTTCTACTACTCCCCCAAGTGCTTTCCATTCCTACTTCCCTTTGTATCTGGTATAAATGTCTTCCTTTAGTGTTACTGTAGACCAAACGCTGTGTGCAGTACTCGAGTTGAGGGGGGATGGCATCCCTTATGTAATTTTATCAATGAACGTGGCACTGGTATTACTGCTATTTCAACATTAATTTTGCGCATTTTGAGTAAAATACTGTGGGCGAGGGAGCATGCACACACGCAATGACATTTTTACCAAGTCACTGACGCTATACTATGCGAGTGCCCTAGAGGGCGCCAGAGCGCCGTGATGCGCCTGTTTGATCGATGCCAGAAGCGCAGGTAACGGTCATCACAATGGCCAAGCAACCAGGAGGACAACGCGATCTGAGGGACTTCATATTTAAAAATACTAAAAATAACATTTCAGGTAAGTCAAGAGTCAGTAATCTTAGTAATTACTCACTACTTTAGTCACCAAAGGTGGAATCTATGGACATACGCAGCAATAACAACTTAGTTTGGAGTTATACATTTTTCTCTCGTGTTAGCTAGCTAGTAAGACTCAAAACTGTTGATGAAATGATACCACCAGCACCAGAAGAGCTGAAACCCCTCCTTCAAGCAGTGAACACTCTGGTCATCTCCACAGCTGAGTGTGAACGTGGGTTTAGTCAGATGAACATTTTAACCACAACTAGAAGCTCCCTAGAGGTAAAAAGCATGTCAGCCTTGCTTTTCATCAAGTGTGTTGGCCCTCCACTGAACAAGTTCAGACCAGAGGTATATGTCAAGACTTGGCTTCAAAGCCATTGCTTAGCTAACAATCCGACAGCAAGAGCCAGAAAAATTGAGACCAAAAAGCATGATTATGAAAATCTTTGGAAACTTCTATGAGATGGGGGAGAGTGGAGTAGGCAGCCATTGACAACATTGGTCCTATTTTGTATCATCTGTATAATCTTTTAATATATTTTCATATTTTGTAAACAATTTCAATTTGCACTTAATGCCCTGTTAAAAAAAGTAACATTGGGAATGTTAACATAACATATTTGTATTTGAACTGCAATAAAATGATGACGGATCAACATTTTTCGAATTTTTTTCCTCACATTTTTCATGAAGAATTTACATAATGATTTAATTAATTATGATACAAATGTAACCCTTTAGATACCAGTTTTGATCGTATACCAGTAACTGCTTTTTTGAAAAAATACACTATAATTCAATATTCTAAAAACTATTTTGACTTTATTATTAGTATAATCAGTTGATCCATCAGGTGATGATAGTTAGTACTCTTACCTGTGAGGCCTCCTCCAAACAGCATAATAACCAGACTGTATCATTACAACTAAGTACCAGTTCTAGATCCTTGACTTTAGACAAACAATTCAACAGACAAAATCTATTTAAAGACCAATCTTTATTTGAAGGTGCCTCTTAACCTGAGATATAGTTATAGAGTAATAGTATTGACAATCTAAAAAAACTGAGCAACTCAACAGTCAACTTTATATTTCTTATTGTCTAAAGCATTTATTATTTTCATTTTCCACCTCTCATATCAGTGTGGACGGATTGAGACAGCGTGGTATCCAGAGAGCTGCAGAGACTTCAGGGAGAAACCTCCGTGTGATGGACGTCCTGTCTGTTGGTTTGGAGAGGACTGAGGGTCTTTCCTCAGCGAGGAGGACCAGGCCTGATGGAGGAGCCCATGCTGGGCAAAGCTGATACCACAGGCCTAGTCTGTCACTTTATTTGACTAAATGTGTTTACTTATACATTTAATAGGTTTACACCTTCTGTCCATATGTGCTTTTTATTTAAAACATTTTTGATTAACTTTTGGTTCACATTTCAATAAATTGTATTTGTATTTGCACTCCTTTCGTCCATTATTCTTACTGAAAATGTTAGATTACTGAAGATTGGCCCCATTTATTTGTGATGTTGAAAACTCTGCGGTGCAAGGTACAAGTGATGTGAAGCTCATAAAGTGAGGCAAATAGAAATAATCAGCTGATGGAGTGTAGATGTGGAAATAGATGCATCCCATCAGCTGATTATGTTTTTCGCCACACTTTATAAGCCTGACTATAACCACCCCTTCTCTGAACCACCCCTTCTCTGAGGTGCAGGCAGCGTCACAAACAAATGATGGTCCTGGTAGACTACAAAAATATTCGGTGTGCAGATCTTTGTTTTCACAACAATTTCTTAGTGAATATCCTGTACTGGTCTTAAAATCTCATAACATCAGCTTTTAATGTTCCTCTTGGATGTTCTTCTTGACCCTCAGAGAAGGAGAACATGTTGAGTCTTTCAGGCATGTCCTTTCCTAACAAAAATGACAGGAAACATAAAACATTATTGCAGAACAAGTGTGTTATTTATGAAAGAGCTGTGTTCATATTGTAACGCGTCTTTGGGTACTATAAAAGCGCTATATAAATCCAATATATTATTATTATTATTATTTAGGGGCTGTTGATATAATTATTTTTTAATTGTAATCAGATTATGAATGAACAGTATGAAATTCATCAACATTGAAATATATTTTATTATCAAAATAATATTTAACTGTTATCAAAACGTAGTGCAACTGTAGAAGCTTGCTCTGTTGTCTCACTGAAAGAATAACTTTTACCACGTTTTTACAGACAATATTGAGAGATAAATAGTAGCAGTTCTCACTATGTGTTAAATATCTTTGCCTTCAATATATTAAATTAGAAAGCTGACAAAGTCATATTGCTTTTTAACATCTAAATGTAACTTTTTGCATGGGAAAAACCCTCAACTTAACTGATGTGTAGGTGATCTAGTATTTAGTATTGTTTAATGGAATGTATATCAGTGTATTAAAGTCAATACTTCATTCATTTAAACCAATATCTTTCTTGATTCTTTGTACAGTATGAAAAATAGAGTATTTATACCTGTGCTGAAGTTCACTGCTGTGAGGAGTCCAGTTCTGTCTCTCACTCTCTGGTCCAGCCTGTCTGCATCACCAGGACACCTTAAACAAACATATATATATATATGTAAAGTACCATGTGTACAAACAATATAACTTATTCTCTTCTGTTGAACATGTTGGATTGTGTATTGTCCGAGTCAGGGTCCTTTTTAATTTACTGTAACTTTGGAAGTTGTGTTACCAATGCTTACTGTTTATTTGATATCAATTTGGTAATACAATTAATAAAAACAGGTTTGGGTTCGTTCTTCAGATATGACTGACGTTAACGTGTAAGCTCAATAATGAACTCCAGCTCAACCAACCATATTGTAATATCTAAGTAATCATCTTGAAATATGACATTAATAATTGTAATATACACACATCTTATTGTGAGTTTGATTTCACATGCACTACTTCGACGTTAGCTAAATAGAAAATAGCATGGATAATTTACAAAGGCTTTAAAAACACAGCAGGAGCCCAAGACAATTATAAAACTTGTCATTATTTCAGTACAGTTCAATTGGTTTTATTTTCATAAACGGTTATCAACCGTTAGTGCCAAAGCAGTAGGCTATAATATATTAATTACTGCTGTAGACTACAACCTCTACTTGTTTACGACGCTGAAGTTGGCTTCCGATTCAGAGCATCCGATTCGGCAGTTAAGGGGAAAGTTAAGGGACATTTAATTGACAGCGCTGAGCGAACAATCCTCCGTGTTTGAACCTCTTAAATCGCTGCATAGCAGATTTATTTGGACTGGATTATCCCAGAGAGGCTAAAGATTCTTTATAACACAGTTTGAGATTTGCGAAACCTTTATTCTATTTGTGAAAATTAAAAAAGGGAGATTTCAGTGCTTTTTTCGCATCTTCACCACATTAGACCAGGTCCTGATCTAAAACCACTAGACCTACACTCATAAAATCTGGACTGGATTATCCCAGAGGGTCTAAAGATTCTTTATAACACAGTTTCAGATTTGTGAAATCTTTATTCTATTTGTGAAAATACAAACACAGGTGGAAGGCTGAGGTTGCTGCAGCAGATCAGGATTAGAAAGTGAACCTCCCAGCTGGGCAAGCCTTTATGCCTTCTTGAGGCTCCGCCTCTAGATGGGCGGGCACAAACAGGACGACACTGCCAGTACCTGCCAGAGGACAGCAAGGCAGGGAGCACAGACAGGCAGAAGGGGGGAGGGGTCGTCACAACATGTTCTTTTGTTTTATTGTTCTGTCTTTTTATTTATTTATGTATTCCAGTAATGTATGTTGCATGTTTTAATTTGATTGTATTTACTTGTTTAAATGAAATGTGTTCTATTTCGTATATGGCTTCGCCCTTTAAGGCTATCGCTATTGGGTTATCCCTCTGCGCCCCCGCGCAGCACTGAAACACTTGTAGTCCACGCCCACCCGCCAGGTGGGCCCCACCCTCGGGCCTCCTTCCGGTATAAATAGGAAGGTGGCCGGCAATCTGCTCCCTCTTTTCTTCAGCAACCAGCAGTACTGAAGCACGAGAAAGAATCATGAGCAGCAATGATCGTATCCGCATGTGTCCTTCGTGCAATACAGGATATATCATGAGCTATGATTTGCACCCGATATGCGCATCCTGCCTGGGGCCAGAGCACGCGGCTCTCAGCCAGCAGATCGCATGTTCTCACTGTGTGCGTCTCCCATCATCCGACAGGAAGCAAAGGGCGGACGCTCTAGTTGCTGCGGGTGAGGAGGACGACCATCCCATCCAGAACAGGGACAACAACCTGTGTCTGGAGGCGAGTGGGGGGCAGGAGTCGGAAAGACTGGAGAGAGGCGAGCTCTTCTTGGGAGGTCGTTGCATTTATTTAGCTCTTCTGTTTCGTAAGATCACAGACATTCCTTTTTCTGCTGCCTCGTTTATTACTAGAAAACATGAATCCCGCTCGCTCTGCCATACCATGCCCAGCACACCTGCACGCGCCACACCCCTCTCTTAAAGGGGTAGTGATCTCGCTCTGCATGCCCCGAATGTCATGACAATATAACATCTCGTGAATTTGCTGCAACTGCCTCTTGCCAGCGCTACCCTGACGCCTGTTTTAGAGTGAGGCGCAGGAGGAAGTAGCTCCAATGGGATGTAGCTTGAGCCCTGCCTGCCTGCAGGAGGGGTTGTGGTTTGAAGCCAGAATGGGTAAAGCTTCGCATGCGATGAGGACCCGTTCCGCGTGAAGCCGGAAGTGCCGCATTTGAGCGGCCCTGAAGCCAGTGATGCCCTCTTGAGAGACTGAAGGCGTGCGTCAATTGTTTGGGTGAAGTAGCCCGTTTCCATTAAGCCGGAGGAACTTCCGTGGAGCCCGATTTCCTTGTCTTTTCCTCCCGCGTCCGGGTTTGCGGGGCGGCCGGCTGGAACCGCTAGCCGACTGGGGAACGACGCCTGTAGCTTAATCCAATAGAGTCTGGCTGCAGACCGCAGCAAGGAGGCGTTTCCTATAGGGGCGTTTCCTATAGGGGCGTTTCCTATAGTGAACGACGGGAGCCGGCTCTCGCCCGCGAACGAGACGTTTTTTGTTTTGTTTTTGCGGAGGGATCTAGATCGGCATGAAGGCACATTATGCAATGTGCAATGTGGACATTATCCCGCTTATTACACATGGCCACATTCTCAACAAAGTAACGACATGACTCCCAATAATAATTGAAATGCTTTTATGGATTTAGAAAAAGATTTTATTGATTTAAAAAATAGTTTTTTGTATTCATTTAAATTGACATGCATCCGCTAAGAAAAGTAGTCCGTTGTTACTGTTTGAACTAACGTAACAACGGCAGGAACTGCTTCTATAGTGTTTTTGAGGAGCTTTTTGATTACAGATTTGAAAACATCGTTGCTTGCTTTAAAAGTAGCACAATTCATTATGTCAAACCTTGAAAGATATCCCTGCCCTAATGCCAAAAGTAACTGGCAACTGAATATATGTCGCCGTAACGATGTCTATGTCTGGACCGCTGCGTAAAAAGGAGGGTTTCTGACCCATTACTTCTCTTCCTACTTTTTGTCACCCTCTTCTCCCCGCTGCAGCCTAGCAGTTGATCTCAAAGCACGCTCCCCTCTCCTGCAGGGAGAAAAACGATATTTATATACTTTATATAGGTTGATACAGTAGCCCCTTTTTTTAAATAGTTTTTATAGGTGTTGCCATCTGTTTTGTGTAGCGTGGTTCTACAAGCAAGTCAATGCATTCATTGGGTGGTATCAGAGAGTTACACGGGTCTGTAAATGCAATGAAAACAATTGGCCACAGCAAATAACTTATATCAAACATGTAATTTTTACTTTTGAATACTTTAGTACAAAGGATGTCTTGAATAATTTAAGTGATATATGTGTACACATATAAATCATTAGTCAAAACAGGGCTACATTTGATTTAATTAAAAGGTATAATATGTGGTAAACTGAAGAGCCCTTTGGGAGCCGAAAGAGCCGGCTCTTCTTGGTGAGCCAAATGATCCGGCTCAGCAAGAAGAGCCGGAATTCCCATCACTAGAACAATGACTTCTTCTGCGAGGATTTATAAAAGCAGCTGGATAAAAAAAGTTAGGAAACGCCCCTATAGGAAACGCCTCCTTGCTGCGGTCTGCAGCCAGACCCATCTCGCTTAATCCGCCAGACTGCGGAGCTGATGAATAATGCCTGGAGCTGGGACGAAGCTCTGCTGCTGCTTTCGCATTGACACCTGGAAGACAGCTGATAGGAAAGGGGAGAGCATATATAGAGGGATTAACAGGTGCGATAATTAGGCTTGTAAATGGAGGGGCGTGATAGGTTAGTTGAGGAGTGCGCTCCCTGTCATTTAGATGCAGGGAGCGAGTATTGCCATGACGAGCAATACGGAGTGTTAGGTCTTCCTGTCTGAACATGCGCTAAGCTTCATTTCTTACTTAAATTAAGTTTATTATTTAGTAACATTTTATATTTTTCCAA
The DNA here is from genome assembly GCF_902827115.2 of Pseudochaenichthys georgianus. NCBI lineage: Eukaryota > Metazoa > Chordata > Actinopteri > Perciformes > Channichthyidae > Pseudochaenichthys > Pseudochaenichthys georgianus. Next base: position 3,727,591 of record NC_047513.1, on the reverse strand, counting down.
TTAATTCACACCACACAATTTGAAACATTTCCAGAGAACATTTTTTGTCAAAATGACTAATGATTGAATATTTACTTATTATTTAAAGAGCAGTTATTTTAAGGAGAACTCTTCTGTAAATATATCACAGCATACCATTAACTCACTTTTACCTGAAATTAAAGCCAAATGACAGCAGTTGTGCCTGGATTTACCAGAAAAGGATGTGGAAACTACAGAAAATAAAGCACACACATCATTTAATTAATTACATTGTTATCTTTCCAGACATGTCCCTCCAATCCTTTCTTATTATTTACGTCTGTCCCAGTCTGCATGTCCAATATCGGATGTTGTTTTCAAGTGGGATGTAAATGAATCAAGACTGATAATTATCTCGGTTCACATAAATGCAGGTACATTAATATCAAAGTGTTTCCTTAATATCAAAGCATGAAATCACAAAGACACCACCAACCATTCTCCCCTCTGTCTGAATGCAGCCTCAAAATGAAGAAACAAAATGTAATTTAATTAATTGTAACTAAATGATCTGAGAGACATTTTGTATTTATATAAATGCACAGTTGATTTTCTTATGATGGAATTGTACTATCATTGAGATTTGTTTTACTTTGTGCATTTTCATTTTAATAACACTTTTCTGCCAGATGAAATAATGTATGGGTTTCAGAGGGTTGAACTAGATCTGTATTATATAGGTGACAATTGCTTGAGCCCCATAGTAGCAAAGTCAATAGTAACTATGTGTCCCGCATGTATAAAATACTGTATGTACTGTATGTTGTTTCATTCATGATATTCATGAAGATAGAGGGCAAAGCACTGTGGGAGAGATGGATGGTAAGACTGAGAACCTTTCACTTTGCAATTGCCTATAAGTAAATACAGTAACAATGTCAAAATGTGAGGGTTGTGGGGCCGGGACAAATATATGAATAAAGAATGTACATCACCGCTCAACAGTGTCTCAAAGTGTCTGTTGAGAGAGAAGTGAAAGTGCAAATTATTCGGATAAGCTGTCATGCAAACGTTGAATGCTTTGTGGATGATTTGCCAACACACTCTCACTCCCTAAGCGTCCAATAGCGACGTTTTGGTCAGTGTCCGTGGCGTCCAATTGTGATGCTCCTATGCTCCTTCAGCGTCATAAAGGGACGCAAATAGCTTTCAACTGATTGCAATGTATTCCCATCTGCGTCGGGATTTGACGCTCATGGAAGCACGGCATTCGTTTATGCCGGCTGCCCTTAAAGGCAATGTGAGCGTCCATTCCCATTGGATAACGGAGAATTGTACACCCGGACGTAGGTATTCCTCTTACTGTCGATTGATTTTACAGTGATATCTGCACTACTCATCGACTAAAAAACACCAGATTATCCTTGTTAATTACACAACATTGATTGGTTTAAATTGTGTGCAATGCTTTTGTATTTTTCCCCTTCGATTCGGAGAAACAAATATTTTTTCTGAGTAAAGGATGGCAGAAGACACTACACTACCCAGAATCCCCAGCGTCTATGTCACATGATCTTCAAATTTCTCCCTGCAGAAAAAGAAAACATGGCCGAAATTCGTTTTATTCTTGGTAGAAAATGCCTATTTTAAAGTTAGTTTGGCCATTAAAATGCGTTTTGATGTCATTTGATGCGAGAAATACGAGTTGTTATTTCAGATTATGTGTGCAGTGGATGTACACGATCTTTAGTTTGCTAGTTATTACGAAGATTACTTCAGGAAATCGCGACGTTTTCATTGTTACCAAGGTGGTTGCTAGGGACGCTGCTATCGATATTATTTCTGTTATGTTGTGTAACTGTTTAATGGTGTTATCTTTATTGCTACCCCCTTCCCCGTCAATGTATAGTGTTGGTCCACAGCCTAAACATATTAGTTTAACAAAATCCGTATCTAAAGATAGCCTACGTTATTTCCCCCCTGTGCAATTCCAGTCTCACATCTCACAGCACATCGTCATTAACAGACCGAAAACATTTAAAAAAATAAATAATAATACTTTATTCCGAGTGTGCTTGCTTTTCTCTTTGAAAGTCATCACATAACGGCATTGTAATACACGGTTCGGCTGCATTACATATTACATATCTGCTGTAGTTCTGTATTTATAGAGCCCTGATGAGAAGACAAACATGAGGAACTGAAAACGTGACGTGGATCATAAATATATCAGCCATTAAACAACATCTTACATTTCTTTTCACACAATACGTCTCCTTGCAATATCAACACTAATTCGGCTCACTTTTATATTTGATCCAATTGGTAGATAGGCTGTATTTACACCATAAAGGTGCACAGCTGATATAAAGGGACACCTGGTGGTTAAAGCATGTTATTGAATTTAATTATTTTTATTATTAGATATTAATACGATCCCTATAAAGTATATTCATTACTCGTTATTCTCTACTAATAGTTAATTAAAGACTGTATGTAATGACTATTTTGCACATCCCTTTCAAGATTTCATGATTTTCTAAGGTTTATTGACATATCATATAGGCCTACACAACTGTGGTGTAGTTCTGCACTGAATGAAAAACTTGGGTTGCAGGTTCCTCAATAGTGCATTACAAGACATCTATCAATATTTGTGCATACCTCCAGCAATGTTAACTATGTTGAAGCACTTATTTTAACTGATATTATACATAATGTATTATACTCTTATAAGATGTATGTAGATATTTCATCTCCGGCCTTGTCAGGTATTGAACAATCAATAAATAAAGAACACAGAATTGTTGAATATAAACACAGAATTTGTGTGATTATACTAAATGATTTACAAATAAACACCACTGCATATTTACAACTGTTACACATGCTGATGTAACGCAAATGTTCCAACTTGGGATCAATAAAGTATATCTTATCTTAAGCTGATCGATGGCTACTGCCATATTTGCACAATGTGCCTCTGAACCTTGACAAGTGCATGTTTCAGGCTTATCAATTAATGTAATGTAATGTTATCACAGGGGTCACACACATAAGACCAGCTGTTAAATAAAGCTCTTCTGACCTTAGCTGGCATGTGGGTATATATATTAATACTGCCCATAATGGGCACAAGCAATTTTCACCCATTTATTAATTATATGTTTTAAATGTGAGTGTTTCTATCCCCTAAACCTCCAGGGATGTACACAGTTTAATACTGGCAACTTCTTATTATGGGAAATACGAAAACGTCTTTTAAAACTACAACTCCCAGTAGAGACGTGCCATAGAGAACATGTTGCGAAACAGAATAGCCAGCATGTGTAGTTCTGGGGACGCGGTGGACCCTGTTGAGATCTTCATAGTATGAAGTAAATACTTTAAACGAAAGTTAGTTATAAATCATATATGATCAATCATATTCTTGTATGAACCCATAATGAGAATGCTTCTTGATGGTTTTTGAATATGTATGTATGCTTACAATTTTAGTTGGTGCTGTTTGATAACTTTGCGTTTTAAAAAGAGGGTGTTGACAGCTTCATAGTATGTTGAAATACTTAAAATGAAAGTTAGTTATAATTAAATATAATCAATTATATTCTTGTATAACCCACAATGAAAATGCTTCATATTTTGGGTTTTTCTATATTTACAGCATAAACAAAACAAAGTGGTTTGTTTAGTTGAGTGTAAGGCCTAAAAATGATTTATGCCCTAATCTCTGATAAGAGAGTAGGCAGGTTCTTTCCTCTCCTCTCACAGCAGGGATGGGGGCTCCAGACTTAAGCAGAAACACATTGAGGCCTCAAAAAGGTGGTTATGTCATAGTCATAGAATATGTCTAGTCATGTTTTGTTTTACACAAACTTGGGAAGGTGTGTCTTATGCCAGAGCCAATAGAATATGTTGGTTGGGTATAGAGGAGGTGTTTGTGGGTTTTCTATCCGGTTTTTTTAGTACAATAAAAGGGAAAATCTGTGCTCTCCTCTCCTGCTTCAAAGGTAAGACTGCACCCTGCCACACACACATGTTTAGGTAGGAACACACCCCATTTACTGATACCAAAATCCTTCGGGATCGCTTAAACAGATTAAAAAGAGTTGTCTGAATAGAAACAGCAGTTAATTGAACCTGGTTCTTCGGGGAGTTAATAGAGGTGAGATCTTGCTGACGTTTGGTGGATCTGAGCCAAGCAGTAAACTTACATAGACTCAGTAACTTCGGTCGGGTCAATTAGTGAGGTCAGAGTAATTTACCGGAATAAATTAATCGGGGCCTCACCTAGAACTCTAAACATGGCGCCCAACGTGGGGCTCTGTGAAAAATAATATTTTTACAGAGTCAAAATACAAGAACCAAAACGACCTAGTGAAAAAGGTCGATGAGTACAAATCAGCGAAATAGAGGCTGAAAGTCTTGTTAAAATACCCGCCCGAATCCTAGAATATATATTTTAACTTAAAGTGTAGTAATTTAAGTGATACTATTGCACCGGACTGAGGGTTATATTATATCGGATATTGCTGTCTGTTAAAGAAGCTAAAGTAGGTTCTTCTTCCCCTCGCCAAATTGAGAAGCCCCTGTGGTCCCTTTAATCACAGGTTTGGTGGCTAGTGAAGTCAGCCGTAGGAGCACTGCTCAGTATCTGTCCAAATTGCTTTGAAACTTATAGGTAGGACTTGTCAAAGAGCTGCAGTTTGAACTTTTGCGTTAAAACATAACGTGGGGAAGAGTTAATGGGAGATTTAATAAAGATAAACATAGATCTAAAGGTACCTATGCTGTTGCAACAGCTCGAAGCTCGATACATAACACTCTTAAACTGAGGTGTCCGCATGCACTAGCTGAATCCAGAAGAGAACCTAGAACCAAGTGACGGTATAGTCGGACTGTACATCCGGCGTGAGTAAAGCCTAGAAACTTGCATGTGTATAAAAGAGTGAACGTAAACCCTTGAATAAAATAAAAAATAAAATAAAAAGAATGGCTGATGAGGTTAAAACGCAATTTAATGACTCAGAGCCAACCACACAGGGAGGGATACACAGAAGCAACATCCGGAGCTTCTGCTCGCCCTGGTCAGCTTAGCCCAGACCCACGGGCGTACCGCGACCTAAATACTTTCCTGTCAGACTACCGTTTGGACAGAGAGCCACAAGCAGGTGGTATAATGTCTGAGACCCTACCTCCAGCCTACAGGGATAAAAGCTAGAAAATGTCATTTATGAGTATCTACTAATCCTAGAAGAAAACACATTGTTAGACATGATATTCAGGGAAAAAGAATGTTGGAAATAATAAATGTCAATTATTGAAAATCTTAAACTAGTCAACAAACCATGTTAGTGAACCCTGCTAATAGGAAGCTAAAACATGCAGGAGGAATAGCAGCAGCTCTGGCAAAGAGAATAGGTCCTAGCATGAAAGCACAATGATAATATGATAAGTACTATTAAACTGTCAGAAGGCAAGGTGGTGATCAGATGACCCACAAATACTGGTTGTTTTGCAATGTACTTTGAAGAGAAAACCTAAGTGGGAACTATCAGCAGATATCAAACCCCAACAATATCTTCAAAACTAATATGAGGAAGTTTTTTTGCGAAGCTCAAATACTTTACCAAGATCAACTAAACTATTTTGCTCAATGAAGGAGCTTGCACTTTTGGAAAAATAAAATCTCCCCCTTTCTCTGCTCCCGAGGTGCTGCAGAAAAACCCAACACACAGGGTCAGAGACAGGGTCAGAAAATCTGAGCAGACCACGGAGCGACCCATTAAAACTTTTATGGCCTCAGCACAGAGAGGAAGATCTGGAGACTGTAAGCAGGCTATCCACCCCCACCCTCACCCAGCACAAGGGGAATAGTGTTCCTCTCACCAAAGAACAAATCACCTCTTAACCAAGTCAGATCTAAATAGACATAGCTCCAGTTGTTAAGAAAAGAGGGAGATTCAAAAAATTATCTTAACACCAGAACAAAAATATCAATAGCAATGATGAGTAGATGGGGAAAATGGCAGAGGATGATGTCAGATCCAGATGTGGAGTTTAGGACCACAGGAAGTAAGCCACACAGGGAAACATTGAAACCCTTAAAGAAAACCGCTGCTCCAAAGGTAACACTGTTTACAGAGGGGAGTTTGCGAAAAGGTGACCAAGCGGCCACTTGGGCCTTTATAATGAAAACTAATTCAGGTGAAGTACTTTGCAAGCAAAAGGGTGCAATACCAGGTACAGCACAAACTGCTGAGGCAAAGGCCATTTGTTGAGGGACTTCTTTTTGCTAAACAACGTAAAATAACACACATCCGTATTGTTACTGATTATTGTTACAAAGCGGGTAAAGAGAGCTTAATAACTGGGAACAAAGGCAGTTGACCAATGTGAAAGGTGAAGCACTTACACATGCCCTTCAAGTGAGGGTCTTATTACAGAGTTAAAGGCAGGCATGTACCTGGAGTGGAACCATGTCCGTAGCCATACAGATAAGATCAAATTAGACTATCAGGGAAATAGAGAAGTTTTACCTTGCTTAAAGCCGGGGAAGAATTAACCACCTGACTTCCATATTCCCTAGAATATGGAAAAAGGGTAGAAGCATTCACGTACCCCCTGAAGAAGCTCCTCAGGTTGTGCGTGAACTACACAGCAGTTTAGGCCATGTAGGGCCTATTTCGGATGAGAAAATATTGCCTCAACAATAAAATACTCATACGAAAACTGCGAATGCACTTACAACACACACGATCAACATGTCTTCAATGTGCAGAGGTGGATGGGTTCAAGAAAATTCATCCTAACACCTTAAATTATAGAGGAAGAACCACTAATCAGTTTTAGTGCTGACATAGCAGGTCCTTTTCTGACCGCACTCCAGTGGGAACAAGTATTCTCCTTGTGATCTGTGATAATGGAGGGAGTCATAAACATGTCTATCCTCTGACCAGAGCAACTGGAACACAGTGTCTGCTGAAATGGCGGAACATATAAGTATGTTTTCCCTAAAAACTGAGAGAATAAGAATGGATAATGTAACTCACTTTAAAAATAAGAAAGTGTTGTCACCCTTGCAAGATAATGAAATCACACCTATCTGGTCTTACCATAGAAGTATCAGGCGTTAGAGCAGCCACAGAGTGGAGTATACAAACTGTAAAACAAATTGGGACATTCCAATCAATTTGACAAGGCTGAATATATTCCTATATGTATGGAAAAGCTACCTAGGGCAAAGGTCAGGTCATATCTAACTATCACACCTTTTCTGTTTAAGTTCAGAAATCGTGTATGGGTGACCAGAAAGGGGCGAAGTCCAGAGAAGGGTTAGCTTAAAACTAAATCAGAAGGTTTGGATACAGTGAAGTCAGTCTCTGGGAACGTAGTTTCACTCCAGAAGAGAGGACTCACCCGAGCCAACTGAGTTTAGAATCCAGATAGGAATATGACTGCGGCCTTAACCCAATCCACTGTTGAAGCTATCAGTCTCACATCACATGACATGTTTTGCACACACCCGTGGCAGTTAATGTGCTTTCTTCCACAGGAGAGGATGGCTTTTTGTGGGATCTTCCCGCAAGAATTTAGAATTTGTCTTGGTAAATTCGGTACCAAGGGATATTTTATAGAGCAAAAGAGGGAATGTAAGTCTGAGTAACAAGTAATAGCTCAAAATGCAAAGGATTTAGCAGTAGAACTGTTAGAATCTTTAGTATTATGCAAAGAAAGATGGCAAGAGGAAACTCTGTCTATTAGCATATGGATCATTGGAGCTTGAATGGAGAATACCTCAGTATCAAAGAGGAAATGGGAAATAACCTTTGTATTATTTTTCTCATTGTTTTTTAATTTTACACTATTAGTTTTCTTTTCAGTTATTTTAATTGTTATATGCCTACACCCTACAATAGTATTCATTTAAATTAGATTTTTTTTTGAGCACATCTTCCTCCTTCTTTTTTGCTGCAGGTCAGGTCGTTAAACTGATAAGAGTAAGTTATGGCCCAGTGCTTGAGAAAACCCTTGGGGAAGTTTTAAACTGAAAACAACTTTTTATGAATCAGAGAAATGATTTATACTTGATCTTAGCTATATTGTTGAGATTAATACCTCAGCAATCTACCAAGAGGATTTGAACCTCCCTAGCAGGGAAACTTCAGTCACAGTGCCTCAAGTGAAGCCAAGTCCTGGACCCAGGAAACCTGTGCAGCATGGAGCCAGCGGCTGAGTCACCTGTACCCTGCCAGTGGAGGATGATGTTTCTTCCAGCTCTGAGGGACAGGCTTTATCTCTACCCGCTGAGCCACTCCGATCGCAGTGGATTTCCCAAAAAGGGACGACTACCTGATAACTGCATGGTCAGACATCAGACGCCAGGTAGCAGCAGCTCTACCTACCCCTGCCACTGGTCCACTTCACTACGTGGGTCCACGTCAGCCACTGCAAGGTCGTAGTCACAGGCCAGGAGAGACGGTAGAAACAGACGACAACAAGTGACGTGCCAAGTCACCACCAGCACCACACTCACACTGCACACACAGGATGCCATGAGCGAGTGCCAGCTAAGCTGTTTCATATGCTTCTGGTTCCTCGTTTGTGCTATCATTGTGTGGGGCCTCATTGACCTTGTCACAAAGTCATGAGCGATTATTGACGAGCTCTAAAAAATCCACAACAACTGTCGACCGAGTTATCTGGCTTTCGTTTGGAGGTGTCATCCAGGGAGGAACCTCAACCCCTCCATGGTCAGGGTCAAGGATTTACATCAGATAGCAACATGGATTTAGGAGTCTACACTGGAACAACAGATACTGTAGGCCCCCCGCTCCTGCAAGTGTCAGGCCGAGTGGGGGTGCGCACAAATCTATGATCATCATGACTCTTTTTACTCGGGTGCCTGACCTGTGATGACGAGAACATTCCAGTGAGGTACTATGTTTTCGGCGTTCTCCACACCAGGTTCATCAAAAGGTCGTCCTGATTACACATACTGAAGAACTTTTCATGATATTGATGCATGAAGTTTTACGGATGTAATATGTATGTTTTTTACGATTTTATCTGTTGCTGTTTGATAACTTTGCGTTTTAAAAAGAGGGTGTTGAGAACTTCATAGTATGAAGTAAATACTTAAACGAAATTAGTTATAAATCATATATGATCAATCATATTCTTGTATGAACCCATAATGAGAATGCTTCTTGATGGTTTTTGAATATGTATGTATGCTTACAATTGTATCTGTTGCTGTTTGATAACTTTGCGTTTTCAAAAGAGGGTGTTGACAGCTTCATAGTATGTTGAATACTTAAAACGAAAGTTAGTTATAATCAAATATAATCAATTATATTCTTGTATAACCCACAATGAAAATGCTTCATATTTTAGGTTTTTCTATATTTACAGCATAAACAAAACAAAGTGGTTTGTTAAGTTGAGTGTAAGGCCTATGATTTATGCCCTGCTCTCTGATAAGAGAGTAGGCAGGTTCTTTCCTCTCCTCTCACAGCAGGGAGGGGGGCTCCAGACTTAAGCAGAAACACATTGAGGCCTCAAAAAGGTGGTTATGTCATAGTCATAGAATATGTCTAGTCATGTTTTGTTTTACACAAACTTGGGAAGGTGTGTCTTATGCCAGAGCCAATAGAATATGTTGGTTGGGTATAGAGGAGGTGTTTGTGGGTTTTCTATCCGGTTTTTTGAGCATAAAAAGACTGGCTTTTTTGGATTTCGTCGGGGAGAGGGGGGGGAACCCCTGGTATACTCTCTCCCGGTAGGCTCTGTCTTTCAGAGCTGGGTTAGACGGCTCTCGGTTGGGTTTTATGCTGGAAAGTTGCTATAACGATCTGGAATACATGATTTGGGTTTTATGCTGGAAAGTTAATAGAACGATCTGGAATACATAATTTGGGCTTTTGAATGAATATGAATTAAGGTTTTAGATAAAAAATATATAACCCCATTTTGATATGTTTTGTATGATTATAATGTGTTAAAAGGTAAAGACTCTGTACTGGTTTGGACCTATTATTTTTTCTTCAAATAAACTGATCTCACCTTTTGGATTGGGACAATAAAAGGGAAAATCTGTGCTCTCCTCTCCTGCTTCAAAGGTAAGATTGCACCCTGCCACACACACATGTTTAGGTAGGAACACACCCCATTTACTGATACCAAAATCCTTCGGGATCGCTTAAACAGATTAAAAAGAGTTGTCTGAATAGAAACAGCAGTTAATTGAACCTGGTTCTTCGGGGAGTTAATAGAGGTGAGATCTTGCTGACGTTTGGTGGATCTGAGCCAAGCAGTAAACTTACATAGACTCAGTAACTTCGGTCGGGTCAATTAGTGAGGTCAGAGTAATTTACCGGAATAAATTAATCGGGGCCTCACCTAGAACTCTAAACAACCCGTTCAAATCCAGTTTTGGACAGTCTGCCGTGGTTCCATCCCATTTCAAGTGCTGTTCGAGAATCGGCTTAACCCTCGGAGCACACTCTCCAATCACAGAGCTTGAGAACTATCACCGGGTTTGTCAAACAGAGCACATGGTGTAGTCCAAACGATAGCTGGGGATTCTGGGTAGTGTAGTGTCTTCTGCCATCCTTTACTCCTGGGAATGGACGCTCACATTACCTTTAAGGGCAGCCGACATAAACGAATGCCGTGCTTCCATGAGCGTCAAATCCCGACGCAGATGGGAATACATTGCAATCAGTTGAAAGCTATTTGCGTCCCTTTATGACGCTGAAGGAGCCTAGGAGCGTCACAATTGGACGCCACGGACACTGACCAAACGTCGTTATTGGACGCTTAGGGAGTGAGAGTGTGTTGGATTTGCAGCTCAAACAAGTTAAAGGGGCTCGATTATGATTTGTGGGGGTTCCTCTTTCCTGTAGTGTGTTATATAGGTTTTTGTGCATGTAAATGGTCTGCAAAGGCAATAATGTCAAAGTTCAATCCAGAGGGAGTTTCTCTCCCACAAATCCCCTGCCAGAAATTCCTCCATTGGACTCCTTTGTTTAGTTCAGTAACATAATGACATCACTATGTAACACTTACGCTTCTGTTGGCTAGCGCTCAAACATTGTACGTGACCGGCTAAGGAGCGGGACATCTCTAAGTGGTTGACCAATACAGAGCCGGCCAGCTAACCAATCAGAGCAGACTGGGCTCTGGTTTTAGACAGAGGGTGAAAAGAGGTGCTGCAGCACAGGAGAACAATAAAGAGCTTTTTGAACATTAAAGCATAGAAATAAGTCAAAGTGGAGGCACGTAATACAAATATGAACCTGAAAACTAGCATAAAATGGCTCCTAGATTTTCATTTCATTTCAAACCTTTATTTAACCAGATTGGTCCCATTGAGATCATAGATCTCTTTTTCAAGGGAGACCTGCAAAGACACATTTTTCTTTATAATTTGCTGGTCATGCTAATTCGCTGTTTAATTCAACACAAGATAATCTCTAACATTTTGGAATATATTTTATTGCCAAAGGAATGCAATGAAAATGTTGAAGGAAAACAAACTTGTGTTTATCAGACAAACAATAATTACTGAGGATAATTATAATACTCGTCATTGTGTGCTGTTTGCTCGGGGTTGTAAGATTCTTTGTCTCTGTAAAACATGATTGGGTTATATTGGTAACATCATATTTATTTACTTTCCTCCATCCGCTACCCATAGTATTGTAGCTCTAGAAAGGCATACTCCAGCCTTCAGTGAAGTTATGTTTTAGGTTCTCAAAGCCAAGTAGAAATTGAGCTTGTTAAAGAGATGAGTCGACCAGGAGAGATTTATTATTTTGGGAGAAAATGTATCTTGAAAATGTGCAGCATCTCAACAAGCCTAAGAATAAATGCCAACTGCCAAATCAAAAGCTCCACGATTTATTTAAAAATGGATAATGGTGAGAAATAACGGAAACATGAATTAAAAGGTGTGATTCACAACTGTTTACATCTTAACTATGAAGTGCTTGAGAGAAAAATGATACAGTAGGTAAAACTGTCACAGCTTTCTAGCTTCTATTTTAAGAAAATAATTTAAACTTGAAGATACATATGGCAAATTAATCAAACAGTGTTGTCTGCATCTCAGTTCACAAACCTTTAAAATACCATGAAAAAGTCATTATCATACATGGACTAATGAAAAGCTACACTACAAAGCTGAGAATTGACAGGGACAGCTCTGAGATTTAATTTAATATCATTGAAAATAGCACATTTCTGGACATTTACAGCATATATAGCTGTGGATTTAAACGATCATCCAGATGTTTTTTTCCTAATGTACCCAAGAATGCTTGTGTTTCATACTGAACAAATGGACAGTGCACTGCAGGATATATGACGTTCTCTCATCGATGAGCACAGAATTCATAGAGAAAATGTTGAGAATATTATATTGACCGGCTCGTTATAAAACAATCCACTCTAATGGTTAAACTACAGATTGTTTGTATTGCATTGCTTCCCACTCAAATTTGAGTATAATGAAATGTTTTCTTAAATTAGAGTTTTCCTTTTTCATGTTCAAAACATACCATTTTCAAACGCACTTTTCCAGAATATCTGAAAAAGAGAAAAAAATGTGCACAAATAAAAATGAAACAAAGTCTTTTGTACAGTTTACTGAACCTGGATAACATGCCAGAATAATACGATAATGCACATGTTTTTTTATGATATTTTCCAGCAGTGTGTACTATTGCGGGAAATATCTGGAGCCTGAGTATAAGCATGTGTATATTATGAAATATACATCATTAATACTTTTTGAGTAAAAGGAAAATCAGAAACAAACAAAATCAGGTTGCTAAATGTTTATTTATTTATTCAAGATGTCATTCAAAGTCAGAGGTATGCCTTCTTGTTTCCTGAGCACAGATGTGGAGCTTTGAGGAGCTTCCCGATCCCACCAGCACGAAGAGAGAGAAGAAGATGTAACAACTTCATCTGTGCTGGACGGGCTGGGGAGCTCCTCTTCCTCTCGGCTGGTGGGTGGAGCAGGGGGTTGTCGGGGGCTGGGGTGAGGGCATGGAGGTCCTTACTGTACTCACAGGGTCATGCACTAAGCTGAGAGCGGGCTGCTGTGGAGTATGGGTCTTTCCGGGATCATCGGTTGGTGACCCACTCTCAGCAGCCAAAAAACACAAACAGGAGTCCTGCCCTGTGAGACAGAAACACAAATAATAATTACTCAAATATGCAAGCTGTTAAATGTAACCTCCAATGATGGAAACAATGTGATAAAGCTCCTATAATAAATACAATCCTTGTGAGGGGATCACTTACTAAGCCCCAAAAGACGACCCCCGCTCTTCATCAGTTGTCATCCTTTCTTTTGGTCGGGTCTGCAGTACTCATCCTCTTCCTCTGAACATCCTGGACGTTGAGTTTCAGTCTTCCACGGAGTTGCTTCTTGTAGGGAGGTTGATGCGCGTGTGTAATGCTGGAGACCTGTTCGAAATCCTGAAAGAGACTTGGAGACTTTCGTGACGTTAGTAGTCACTGCTTTAGCACTATATGTTTGCACCTAGAAAAAACTGAGCATTACTTGAGTAAATGGTGCTTCGATTTAGTTTAACCACTGTCTTAAACTATGTACTTACCTGTTTTGTAAAGCCATCTATACTTTAAAAAGAAGAACACACTACCATACCATGTTATCTTACCTCTGGTATCAGCATCGGCCATCATCACATTTGATCCAAAAGTAAAAACGATATATAAAATTGAGTAATGTATGTATAAAAGCCCTGGTGATTTGACCTATCATCCAAGCAATACGTGGTTGAGCTGTCTGGGGCTTCATCAGTCCTGCTAGAGCCTCGAGCAAAGGATTTCAGATCCTGTAGCAGGAGGTCCAGAGGGATAGGTCGGAGAACATTTCTGGCACCACGCCTTCAAATACTTGCAGGTGGGAGCTGCTGGACGAGAGGGGAGAGACGTCCGATGTCGGCATCACCATCGTTTACAACGTCCTCTTCCTCTTACCTCTGGTATTAGTATTGACCATTATCAAATAATATAAAAAAGACAGTAATATATAAATAAAAACCCAATGCAAGTTTTGACCTATCAAAAAAACCAGCAAGACGTGTCAGCTGAGGGAGGGGGGGGGGGGGGGGTAGCTTGGTATGAACATCGGCCATCAACAATTAGTATCCAAAAGAAAATAAAGTCAAAATGAAAATGTACATATTAATAAAATAAAGCCTATCGCCAACCCAGAAAAATGTATTGAAGCTGCTGGGGCTTCATCTGTCCTACCAGACGCTAGGGACCAGAGGGTACAATGGTTGGACATTTACTACCGGCCGCGGTATGCCTAGTGTACAGGGTCCATATAACCGACTTAATGCATAGCGGGAAGTCGGTTATAGACATCAACAGAATAAGTGTTTAAACGTGATTTAAACTAGTTTATGCGGGGAAAAGAGTGCTCAAATCGGATTCAACAGGCCATCCACACCGACTCCCATTAAAAGTGATTGAAATGTACAGGAATCTGTCCATTTCAATCACATTTGATGACCCGTCCAGGGTGACTTTCTGCCCCAGAATTAGTGTCTGAAAGCTGGCTAACATTACTTTAATACAGTGTGCACATGGCTTTATTACCCATGAAATAGTGTGTGAAAGCTGGGTGAGTTTGATGTGAATTTAGGGAGGGAGAGCAGCAGCAGCAGCAGCAGCAGCCGCCGCAGCAGCAGCAGCAGCAGGCTGTGACCCTGGCGGAAATACATTGATTGTTTTAGCCAGGAATAAGTGTTTAGAAGGCGGGGTAAAGTGTTCCTGCAGCTCCTCCATGACGGTAATAATGATTAGAAATCATTTACAGGGCAGAAAGCTCTGTTTTTAAAAGTGAAAAAAAACGATTTGAAACCGTTTGAAATGACTGGCGGGTGCTGATGGAAAGCAGGCGGAAATACATGGATTGTTTTACCCAGGAGAAGGTGTTTACAAGGCGGGTAAAGTGTTCCTGCAGCCCTTTAAATACAGTGTGCACATGGCTTTATTACCATGAATTAGTGTGTGAAGATGGGTAACTTTGCTGTGAATTTAAGGGAGATATGGCCATTTCATCCCACCTCACGACTCCCATTCAAAGTGATTGAAATGTACAGCACTCTGTACATTTCAATCACATTTCACGACCCGACCAGGGTGACTTTCTTACCCATTAGGTACAACCGACAAAGGCACCTCTTCGGGGCCGCTCCAAGACCCCCAAAACACGGACTGAGGAGCTCCAGGATCCCTCCCATGTACCTCCAGAACCTCGAGCACCTTGGGTCCCCGGGCCCCCGAACTTAAGCACTCCCCCACGGGACTAAACCAAGATGATCACACCCTCAGAATCTCGTGCCCCTGGCTACACTTAAAGGGGGTCTACTTTGCGGTGCTTGCCGTCCGCCCATCGGCACCCATAGTCGGCCTTCTTCACAGCAGCAGCACCCAACCTCCATGGAGGATTTTGCTCGTGCCCCTGGCTACACTTAAAGGGGGTCTACTTTGCGGTGCTTTGCCGTCCGCCCATCGGCACCCATAGTCGGCCTTCTTCACAGCACCACCTGCCCTGCTGGAGGTTCACACTTTATAACTTTTTTACCCTCTTCTACCTTACAAATCATCCCACACTTGAGCACTCCTCACTCGGACTAAACACCTACATGCTACCACCAGAACCAGAATATCGTGCCCCTGGGGATCTTAAAGGAAGAAAACCCATAGTGGGATTTAAAAACAGAAGACTTAGTAATTTTAACAAACTTTATTTACAGTAATATTGACAGTAATAAATACATTCAAACAGGATATAACGTATTTACAAGGGGACTGATTACACAACACACTGCATATTTACAAGTTGATCACTGGCAACAGTGGGTGAAGTTGGGGCAGTGTCATACCCGGGACATTCCTTCAGGATAGGTGCAGCCACCTCTGCTGCTAATCAAGGTCTCTCTACCTCATCCCTACAACAACTAGGACAGTGGTCCTCCTCCGCCTTCACAACCTACATTCGCCCAGACATCAGCGCCGTACTGGCTTCCCAAAGATCTCTCAGACCCTAACTATGGTATCTATGCATATAACTGGTGGTGGCTCATAAACACATTCACAAGTATACATGTCTCACTAAGGTACCTGATATTCAAACTGCATTCCTGTCCTAATTCCGCGGGCCCCGCCCACAGGGAATAATGTCTCGTCTCACGCTGCAACTACATGTAACGGGCTTCATCTCCGGCACACAGGTATTTCATTCCCAGGCCTTGCTCAAACGTATCAGTGTAAAATGTATTTCCTGCAGTCAGGCGTGGACTCGAGCCACTGTACACCCCCGTGTCAGTTACAAAACAAAGGAAAGAAAGAAAGAGTAAAGAAAAATATATATATATATACACATATATATAGCCTGCGAAGTCAGGCGTGGCGGAAGGCCACCGTACACTTCGGTGTCAGTTACGAAAGAAAGAGAAAAGAGTAAAGAAAAATATGTATATAGCCTGCGAAGTCAGGCGTGGACGTTGGGCCACCGTTACAAAACGAAACCGCTCGCTCCTCGGCGTAGTCAAGCCCTGCTGGCCAGACATGCGACGCGCAGGTCGTTTTCAGGTAAGACCGGCACTGATTTCGGCAGTCAGAGTCTCAGCATGACCCGTAAACTCCGGCAGTGATTCCGGCACTATGTCGCTCATATACGTGTTAATCTATTATCTTTCCTTCCCAGATCACCAGTCACCCCACAAGGTAAGCAACTCAGTTCATCTCAGTATTTCATACTTTACTGGTTTTGGGGATTTCATCGGAGCGGTGCTTTCCCTCCTGAATGATTATCCTGCAAACCGGGGCCTAATCGCCAAACACCATTACATTGCCATGATAATACAACAGGAGAATCATTTCATTCATATGACGTGTAAACAATAAATATATAATTCTTACATCACGTCTCTCCGGTTTTAACTGCCATCTATTGAGCATTTACTGACATTTCAAGCCAACATGAGAAGTTCTTAAAACGACCCCTGCTGAACGTGCTAAAGTGAGATTTTCTTTATAATTTGCTGGTCATGCTAATTCGCTGTTTATTCACACAAGATAATCTCTAAACATATTTCGAATATATTTTATTGCCAAAGGAATGCAATGAAAATGTTGAAGGAAAACAAACTTGTGTTTATCAGACAAACAATAATTACTGAGATAATTATAATACTCGTCATTGTGTGCTGTTTGCTCGGGGTTGTAAGATTCTTTGTCTCTGTAAGACATGATTGGGTTAATATTGGTAACATCATATTTATTTACTTTCCTCCATCCGCTACCCATAGTATTGTAGCTCTAGAAAGGCATACTCCAGCCTTCAGTGAAGTTTATGTTTTAGGTTCTCAAAGCCAAGTAGAAATTGAGCTTGTTAAAGAGGATGAGTCGACCAGGAGAGATTATATTATTTTTGGGAGAAAATGTATCTTGAAAATGTGCAGCATCTCAACAAGCCTAAGAATAAATGCCAACTGCCAAATCAAAAGCTCCACGATTTTATTTAAAAAATGGATAATGGTGAGAATGTAAAAAGTAATGCACACAGCAAAACATCACACATCACCCATAGTGTAAAATAAATGAATTCCTGGAGTAATAATAGCAGCCATTGCAGAATGATTGTGCCACATGTGGATGACTTCATTGATTACACATAATGCCAGTCAGCCTGGACCCCAAGGTAAAGTTGGAGAAAGCTGCTCCAGTCCAGCTTCCAGATTTCCTGTTGCCAATCCAGATAACTTGTTGTGATATGGAGTGAAGGCAATGAGCTTTGGTGAGGCTTCAAACTCAAACTGGAGATTAGGGGTGTGAGGTCTCCAGCTGTTCATAGGACGTGTACTTCAACATCTTAGTACCAATTATTTATTCTTCCCCAAACCTGTTCAAACACAATGATCTGAAAAAGAGTGGAGAAAATGAAATCAGGGGGACTTACATAACTTTGCAAATCTAAATACTCTTTAGGCTAAACAAAATAAAAAGTGAAACCTTGTTAATATGAAGCGAATGTACTAACTATTATTTGAAAAAGTAATAAATGAGATTAAAAAAATTAAAACAAAAAGACATTTCGGCCACCTCTGGTTTTTATGTCAAATGAACATGTAGTTTTGGTGGAAAATGACTTTGTTAATTGACACAATAACGGAAACATGAATTAAAAGGTGTGATTCACAACTTGTTACATCTTAACTATGAAGTGGCTGAGAGAAAAATGATACAGTAGGTCAAACTGTCACAGCTTTCTAGCTTCTATTTCAGAAAATTATTTAAACTTGAAGATTACATATGGCAAATCAATCAACTAGCCGTTGTCTGCATCTCAGTTCACAAACCTTTAAAATACCATGAAAAAGTCATTATCAGGACTAATGAAAAGCTACACTACAAAGCTGAGAATTGACAGGGACAGCTCTGAGATACTGCTAAAGTTTAATTTATTATCATTGGAAATAGCACATTTCTGGTACATTTACATATATATATATTATATATATATATATAAATCAATAATGTATTGTTTTTCACAGAGTTCAGCAACTTCTAGTGTAAATAATGCCAAGAACGTACAATTTATCGTCATTATCAAACTTCGCTTTGATTTTTTGCCCAAATCATTGTCCGGTAGTTTGAGGTTATCTTTTGCAGCTGGGTCATTCTACAGAAAAGGTGGAATCTGGGTGATACAAATCTGCTGAAATATATTCCTTCTAAAAACATCTAACGAAGCAATAACTACAACTATTTTTTATATTTTTATACTTTATACAAAGCTTATTTGTAAAGGAATGTCACTGGTGTTACGTGTTACCAGGAAGAAGAGTAACAGTACACAGTGACATTTTGGAGAAAACACCACCATTTTAACAAAATGGCTGCAATGTGTCAGACCAAATATGGCTTCAGTCAATATCAAAATCGTTTAACTCTTCAATACAATACATTTTCCCATTCAAATGTTCCCCCCCAGGGCTATGCAATGAGTAACACTAATGACAGACTTGAAATACGCATGTAACATTTGAAGATAAAATGACACCTTTAACAAACAAAGTAAGAAGTATCTGACTTTCCTCATGTCTTTGTCCACTGCACTGCCTCAAATGATCTCTTGTTACAGGAGGCACTTCAGAGACAGTACATTATTTCAAAATAAAAGCGTTTTGTGTAGCAGTAACACCAATGACGTAATTTTGGGTGACTGACATTTATTTGATATTATTAATAATAATTAGCGGGTTTTTTTTTTTACCATTTCAGTGTTATATGTAATGCTTGTAATGTTATGTAAATATAAATTTTATTTATTGAAAAAATAATCTTTTAAATTAAAACTATAGGCTCCACTTCCATGATCAAAGTGACAAGGCAGTTCCTTGAACTTGACATTTT
Source organism: Pseudochaenichthys georgianus (assembly GCF_902827115.2). Classification (NCBI taxonomy): domain Eukaryota; kingdom Metazoa; phylum Chordata; class Actinopteri; order Perciformes; family Channichthyidae; genus Pseudochaenichthys; species Pseudochaenichthys georgianus. The sequence goes on along the minus strand of NC_047513.1, from coordinate 3,708,160 downwards.
AAATAAATTGCAATTTACGTATAAAACCATTTTTTATTTAGTACCATTGCAAAGACAATCTCTATTTATTCAACATATATAATGAATGTGAGTATTAGGTCAACGTCATGTATTTTGGTGTCTGCAAAAGTAAGTGACAGCACTTCCACCTTTTCTGTAGAATGACCCAGCTCCGCCATCATCCATAAATCCCACAAAACCAGATTGGTCATCAATTTGAAGCAGCTAAATGGGCCATCAGGAAAAGAGTAAAAATAGTCTACCGTTCAAAAATTACGATTTTAGATGATGTAACATGTTTTTCTGAGATATAATATAAAACCAGTTAGGAGGGTGGCAAAGGCAACACAAAAACAGAATGATATGTTGAGGACACATAACACTTAGCGGATGTGACTGGACCATAAACATCTGACTATAGAACCTTCTGTGTTTGTTTTGAGGATGTCGATTATCAAATCTGTTTCAAGAGTAGACGAGCTATGACAACAGTCAGTAAGTGCATCTATTGGAAAGATAGAAACCCCCCCACCCCTCCAGTATCAATGTGGCTTAACGAGTAGAAGTAGTACTGTGTCCCATATGAAACTGTTCAATTCAATTACTACCAATTAAATTCACAAGGTTTTGGGTTTGCAATTAGATTTCATGGAGACCTTAATATATTTACAATATGTATTCACTATTGTTATTTTTTGTCTTTTGTAACATCAGGAGGATGCGTCCCCAGCTGACCCAGAAAGCGATGCAGCTTCTGGTCCAGGCTCTCGTCACCTCACGCCTAGACTACTGCAACTCCCTCCTGGCTGGTCTACCTGCATGTGCCATCCGACCTCTGCAGCTCATCCAGAATGCAGCGGCTCGTCTGGTCTTCAACCTTCCTAAATGTTCCCACACCACGCCGCTCCTCCGCTCCCTCCACTGGCTTCCGGTAACTGCTAGAATCCACTTCAAGACACTGGTACTTGCGTACCATGCTGCTAATGGATCTGGCCCTTCCTACATCCAGGACATGGTTAAACCGTACACCCCAGCACGTGCACTCCGCTCTGCATCAGCCAAACGACTCGCTGCACCCTCGCTGTGAAGGGCACCCAAGTTCCCATCAGCAGAAACATGTGGGTTTGCTATCCTGGCTCCAAAATGGTGGAATGAGCTCCCATTGACATCAGGACCGCAGAAAGCTTACACACCTTCCGGCGCAGACTGAAAACTCATCTCTTTCGACTCCACCTCGAGTGATATAATTACTAACAAAGAACTGCTAACAGAGCACTTATATACTAATAAAGGACTGGCTTACCTAAAGCCAGTTGAGTAGCACTTGAAATACTTGGCTCTTTGAAACCTGATGTACTTTATGATTCTGTTTTCTTCAAGGTTGTGTCTTCCTGGTCGAATGTACTTATTGTAAGTCGTTTTGGATAAAAGCGTCAGCTAAATGCAATGTAATGTAACTGTAACTCCAAGCTTTGCATTATTTCATCCAGTAGCCTACAGTAGTTAAACTTTCACCAGAAAACAGTTGAAAATGGCTTTTATGATGTTCAGAGGGATTCGGCGGCTCAGCCTATAAGGTCTC